>NC_090033.1:6846579-7146579 GCF_037176765.1 Anolis sagrei
TGGTAGTTACACTACCGCCAGCCCAGCTCTCAGCATCCTTGGAGCAGTTAAGACCCCCACCATGACAAGGTGGCACCCATTGAAGGAAAAGTTGACAAGGAGAAGACCTGGTGTGCTGTCACGCGCTGGGCCTGTGAAAGAGTCTGTAGACAAGACGTGTTTTCTGAATGCCCAACGGGATGCCAGGGGTGCCTCTGCTGAGAGGCCTTTCGGATTTCCCCACACAAAGTTCTTTTAAAGACTTAGAAAGTTCAACAAAGTTTTTTATTGTTGCTTAAATCTTCAATAAATCAAACAAATACTTCAAGGCTTTGAATTACCTGGTGGCTTGCTTAAATCTTGTCCACAAGGGACAGGCAACTTTCTTCATAAATTGTTTCTTCCTCCTACAAGGGAAATCCTTGAACCCCTCCCTGGACAATCTGACTTAAGCTCTGCTGGCGTGGGCCCCTACACCGGTCCAAATTGCTTTATGGCTGCCGCGAGTGGTCCTTACCAGAGTCCTTTAGTAGATTTCCAAGAGGAAAGAAGGCTTTCAATTCCCAGCGAAGGCTGGCTGTAGAGTTGTGGAGCTAAATTCCCCAACAAAGGTTATGCTGTAGTTATCTGTAGAGCTGTGGGACTGGATCCCCCCAGCAAAGCTGTAAAAGACGAAGCTTTCTACAGGTGGAACTGATTCACATCCTGTATGAAAGGCTTCTCTGTGTGAACTGAACTAGAGGTCCCCTTTTTCCCTCATTCATGCCAAGTTTGGTCCAGATCCATCATTGTTTGAGTCCAAAGTGCCCTCTGGATGTAGGTGAACTACAACTCCCAAACTCAAGGTCAATGCCCATCAAACTTTCTAGCATTTTCTGTGGGTCATAGGAGTCCTGTGTCCCAAGACTGGTTCAATTCCATCATTGGTGGAGTTCAGAATGCTGTTTGATTGCAGGTGTACTATAAATCCCAGCAACTACAACTCCCAGATGACAAAATCCATTTTTTTAAAGTGAAAGACATACATTGGGTTGTTAGGTGTCTTGTGTCCAAATTTGTACTCAATTCCCCCAGTGTTTTTTGAGTTCTGTTAATCCCACAAATGGGCACTACGTTTTTATATAGATAGATTACGCCACAAGGACTGGATGGCTGTTGGGGTCCAAATGTATGATGATATGAATTCCCACTTGTTCCTACTCTGGTTGTTTTGCTGGCTGCCCACAAGCATGTGGCTTGGGTTGGATGGCCTTCCTCTCTTTTCCCAGGCCTATGAGCCTACGGTGCTAGGAGCATGACATGAGCGGAGTGTCTGCTGGAAGAACAAACAGCTGCAGGGCTGGCAATTAACCCGCCACCGTTTGGCAGGAGGGGTGCCCCTTCCGCTCCCGCCGCGGCCAGGACTGTGCTGCCCCCTGCGGTGTGTGCGCCATCTCGGCTCGGCGGGTCCATCTCCCCTCTCCCTGGCACTGTTATGAGCCCTCCAGCACACATGGTTAATTAGGGGAAATATCCTTTCTAGCAATTTAAATGATTTTGGCATTTTCAGGAGGGCACATGTAATATTCAAATTACTTCCACTCTCTGCCGCCTTGTCTTTCCTTGGCTCGTCTTCCCAGGTGAATTTGCGGTCTCTGAAATGCTCTAATTTCCCCACACAAGCCATGTCAAATATAATTTTGGTGCAAAGTTGGTAATTATACCTAACATCAGTCTGATGTTAAAAACACTGAAAAATTTAGCAAGAGGAGACGAAGGGAGAGACACATGCGGCTGAGGCCAGAGAATGAAAGGCGGGCACTCCCCCCACTTCAGTATTTGTGCTCTTTAATTAATAATAGCATGTTTTCAGGAACCAAAAGGGAAAAAAGATGTGTTTCCTCATGAACTGACTGGAATTCACTTCTGTCCCAATTACACTTTCTCACTGAGGAGTTTAGTTATGGGGTAAAGCCTGCTGGCAAGATCACAGATGTAAGCAAGGCCCTGACGCAAAGCCCTAGGAGATTGCCATTGTGGAAATACAAACAGTTTCTCCTACATTAGAGAGAGAATAATAATAATCTATATAGTGTATATACTTGAGTATAAGCCTAGTTTTTCAGCCCTTTTTTTTAGGCTGAAAAAGTCCCCCTCGGCTTATACTCGAGTAAAGGTTATTTATTATTTTACTCCGTTATTATTATTGTTGTTGTTATTATTATTATTTTCATTTCACTTATTATTTTATTCTATTTATTATTATTACATTTATCATTTTACTCTATTATTATACATTTATTATTTTACTGTATAATTGTTGTTATTGCTACATTCATTATTTTACTCTTTTTATTATTATTGTTATTACATTTATAATGTTGCTCTCTTTATTATTATTGGAAGGATACATAAGCACATTTACATTGAAGAAGGTAAATAATCAATTAATCAAAGTAATTATGCTGGGGAAAGTGGAAGGTAAAAGGAAGAGGGGCCGACCAAGGGCAAGATGGATGGATGGCATCCTTGAAGTGACTGGACTGACCTTGAAGGAGCTGTGGGTGGTGACGGCCGACAGGGAGCTCTGGCGTGGGCTGGTCCATGAGGTCACAAAGAGTCGGAGACGACTGAACGAATGAACAACAACAAAAGACAGTCTTATCTTAAATTACAATTTTTTGTAAATATTCAAAAAAATATAAGCTACTGATTCCTCAATTAATGTAATTTAATTGGTATCTATTTTTATTTTGCAATTTACCAGTAGCTGCTGCATTTCCCACCCTCGGCTTATACTCGAGTCAACCTGTTTTCTCAGTTTTCTCAGTTTTTTGCGGCTGGCTTATACTCGAGTATATTCGGCATCTGTGCATAATGAATACCTTAAAAACAAAAGAACTAATGAACAAAATCACACCAAATTTGGCAACAAAACATCTCACAACACTAGGAGTGACCACCACTCAAAAAATTATGATTTTGTCATTTGGGAGTTGTAGTTGCTGGGATTTATAGTTCGCCTACAATCTAAGAGCATTATGAACTCCACCAATGATGGAATTGAACCAAACTTGGCACACAGGACTCCCATGACCAACAGAAAATACTGGAAGTGTTTGGTGGGCATTGACCTTGAGTTTGGGAGTTGTAGTTCACCATCATCCAGAGAGCACTGTGGATCTGGACCAAACTTGGCACAAGCACTCAATACTCCCAAATATGAACACAGATGGAGTTTGGGGGAAATAGATCTTGATATTTGGGAGTTGTAGTCACTGGGATTCACAGTTCACCTACAATCAAAGAGCATTCTGAACCCCACAAACAACAGAATATGGGCAAACTTCCCACACAGAACCCCGATGACCAACAGAAAATACTCAAGGCCATCCACTCCAACTCCCTTCATCAGGGCAAGAAAACGTAATCAAAGTCCTCCTGACAAAGCGCCATTCAGTCACAGATATAGATAGATAGATAGAGAGAGAGAGAGAGAGAGATGATAGATAGATAGATAGATAGATAGATAGATAGATAGATAGATAGATATTATTCACACACACACAGATATAGTATCATAGATTTGAAAGGGACCCTTAAAGAAGGACAATGATATCTTTCATGTTCCAGATTATGCAAACCAGACACTCTCCACATCAACACAGACAAAGAAACAGCAAGAAATACTGTTTACCCACAAGCATAAAGAAATTACATATATTAGAAACCAACACTTTCTCATTACTTTATTTTCCAGATCAACAGACTGGGCCACAGCAACACGTGGCAGGGACAGCTAGTTGTGTATAAACCTCTTGCCCATTCTGACATTGAACATGACTGGACCGTACCTGTTGCAGTAATGTAGATCCCCTCTCAGATATTGAAGAAGCCCTCTCAGAGACAGGCTATGGGGAGGCCTCTCTAGCCACACAGATTGTGCAGGTAGTCAAATGGCAAACACCTTCTTCTCATTGGGAGTGTGCCTGGGAGGTCAAGCTAACAAGAAACGGCAGGTCTTGTCAACACGGCTTCCCAACTGGCTTAATCTAAAACATGCCTGCGACTTAACCCTCCCACCCCAGGAGGATCAAATACAGTTGTAAAGCACAAGGGTGATGACAAGGTCTCTGGCAATCTGCTCAGTAGCTATAGGGATGGCGTGTTCCTCACATTCCACCTCTCCCATGTGCAGAAGGGAGTCATTTCCCTATCATATTTTCTGTGCTTTGCTTCATTTTGCCTCCCAACTAAATCATCTTTCATCTCCCCCCGCCCCAACAATACATTGAGGACCACGGCAGCTCTCAGATTCACAGGGAAAGAGCCCTCTGCATCATGCGGATCCAGCAGAGGATCGCTTTCAAGAGTTTCCTTACAGAAAAGTACCTGGACATGTAGACAAAGGGTGAAAAAGTGCTGCTGATGACCTTTAAAGGTCTATGTTGTTTCTCAACTGTCTAAAAGACTGTATCTTCCTATATGAGCACGCCTGAGCTTTCAGATATTTGGGCAAGGGCTTTCTCTCAGTCACAGGCATGTTTGGTGAGGATATAGGAGAGTGCCTCGAGTTGCTGGGGAATGACTTGCGTGTGCAAAAGAAGGGACAGGTGGCCTCTGTAATTGCTTCCTAGAGATTCTTCCTGAACTATTGCCTTGTTTGGCTGGTGGTGGAGGTACAAAAGGCCAGGAATGGCTTTCCGAGCCAGACAGTACCCTCCCTTCTCTAATAGCTTTATTGATATTCTGCCATGTCTTTAAATTTCAGGACTTATCCATGGTCTTCTCAAGATACTTTATGACACCAAAGTACTAGTTCTAGCAGTGGATTGTTTGGGAGACAGACATTTTTGACATCTATTGAGAAATGCCAGTCTCATTGCAATGAGGCAAAATGGTGTTCTGAGATGGTTTTTAAGTAACTTTTAATGTAGATATACGTGATTTGTCCAGCAAAGGATCACCGCCTTGTTGTGGCGCTCGAGCCTGAGCACCTCAATGATGTCATGAGCGAAACCGTGAAGGGCCACCCAAGACGGGACGGTCGTGGCAGAGAGATCAGACCAAGCGTGATCCCTGGGGAAGGCAATGGCAAACCACCCCAGTATCCTTGCCAAGAAAACTAAATGGACCAGTAACCTACGGATCTGAGAGCTGGACCTTAGGGAAGGCTGAGCGAAGGAAGATAGATGCTTTTGAACTGTGGTGTTGGAGGAAAGTTCTGAGAGTGCCTTGGACTGCCAGAAGATCCAACCAGTCCATCCTCCAGGAAATAAAGCCCGACTGCTCACTGGAGGGAAGGAGACTAGAGGCAAAGTTGAAGTCCTTTGGCCACATCATGAGGAGACAGCAAAGCCTAGAGAAGACAATTATGCTGGGGAAAGTGGAAGGCAAAAGGAAGAGGGGCCGACCAAGGGCAAGATGGATGGATGGCATCCTTGAAGTGACTGGACTGACCTTGAAGGAGCTGGGGGTGGTGACGGCCGACAGGGAGCTCTGGCGTGGGCTGGTCCATGAGGTCACGAAGAGTCGGAGACGACTGAACGAATGACCAACAACATAAGTGATTTTAATGTTTGTGTATATTTATGGTTTTATGTCCTGGCATTAAATGTTTGCCGTATATATGTTGTGCCCTGCCGGGTGAGAAGGGCAGAATATACATGTTTTAAATCTATTTAAATAAAAATGTAATGTTCATTTGTTGGATTAACACAAGTCAAAAACCACTGAACAAATTGTTGCCAGATTTGGCCACAAGACATCTATTAACCCAAGGAGTAACCCTCACTCAAAAAAATGATTTTGTCATTTGGGAGTTGTAGTTGCTGGGATTTATAGTTAACCTACAATCAAAGAGCACTCTGAACTCCACCAACGATGGGATTGAACCAAACATGGCACACAGGACTCCCATGACCAACAGAAAACACTAGAAGGGTTTGGTAGGCATTGACTTTGAGTTTGGGAGGTGTAGTTCACTTACATCCAGAGAGCACTGTGGACTCAAACAATGATAGATCTGGACCAAACTTGGCATGAATATTCCATATGCCCAAATATGAACACAGATGAAGTTTGGGGGAAATAGACCTTCACATTTGGGAGTTGTAGTTACTGGGATTTATAGTTCACCTACAATCAAAGAGCATTCTGAACCCCACCATCAACAGAATTGGGGCAAATTTCCCACACAGAACCCCCATGACCAACGGAAAATACTTAAGGCCATCCAGTCCAACTCTCTTCTCCAGGGAAAGAAAACGTAATCAAAGCCCTCCTGACAAAAGAGCCATCCAGCCATAGATATAGATGGATATATATGATTCACACACAGAGAGATATAGTATCATAGATTTAAAAGGGAGGCCTAAAGAAGGACAATTTGAACTGACTGTTGGGGTAAACAACATATTCCATGTTTATATTTTTATCCCCCTCACTTAGATTTGTACTCCATCTTTCCTCAAGTGAGCACAAGGGTATACATACAAGGGGCGTTCATGAAAGCTGTCCCCTGACCCACATAGAGCAATGAAACTTGGCCTAGTTCTGAGTCCTCTTCTCCATCAGTGCCACCTAAGGACACACACTTCTCCCATCTTTTTTAAGCAACTGTAAACACTTTGCTTGTAAAAGTGGACAGGTTGCTCCAAAAGCCACCTTGTGACTTTGGAAATCAGAGTCTCATCTGAAAAATGCTTTCCCTCAAAAAGCAACTTCATTATTGGAAAGAGGTAGAAGTCGGATCGTGCGAGGTCGGGTGAATAACGGGGATGAAGTAGAATTTCAAAGCCAAAGGAGCATGTTTCCATTTGGGCCACAGATGAGTTGTGAATGGGTGCATTCTCTTGCAGAAGGCAGACACCTTTGTTGAGCATACCACGTTGTCACTTGGTTTGATGGCCTCCCACAATGTCCGCAGCAGTGAAACCTAGTGAAATCTAGTTTGCCCCAGTGATCCTGGTCTCCTTTGCTAGGAAATCCATCAATACTCCTCCGTGCTGGTCCCAAAAGACTGTGAGAATGACCTTGCCTGTCAAGAGTTGGACATGTGCTGCCTTTGGAGGCGGTGAGTCAAGATGTTTCCATTGCATCAACTGGACTTGAGTCTCAGGATCAGAGTGATGGACCCAGCTTTCACCCTGTGTGAGCAGTCTGTTGAAAAAGTCCTGGCACATCATTGTCAAGATAACCTGTGAGCATTCGACTCATTTCTGCTTCTGGAAAGGTGTGAGCAGCAGGGGACCCAATGAGTGGATATCTTATGTAGGTAAAGATGGTCTTGGATGATTTTTTTCCCCACAGATCCCACACTCATCTTGACATTTTGGGCTAGATGGCGCATGGTTACATGGCAATTTTCCAAAATGGTGACCTCCACTTGCTGGATGGTGTGTTCATCAAGAGCAGAGTGGGGTCACCCTGGAATTGGAGATGTTTCCACCGAAGTCCAACCACATTGGAATTAGTGATGCCAGTCCTTGACTCCATCATATGATGGGGAATCCTCACCATCAACCTCTTTCATCTCATCAAACATCTCCTTTGGTGTGCGGCCTTTCAAGGAAAGGAACTTGAGGACTGCTCTGTCTTCCACTGGGTCCATTATCAACCCTTCAGCACCTGTACAATCAAGACCGTTATCAGTCCTGAGTTGTAAATTGGTACATAACCTATAGAGACTTATATCATCACACATGTGCAGTTTCAGCATCCTGTGATCAATAGAAGTGGGTCAGGGGAAATCTTTAATGAACGCCCCTCGTACATCTCCCCCACCTTAACTTCATCATCATCACGTCTCAGACAAGGATGGTACAAATCAGAACTATGCTTGTTCATCTTCCTTGATTTGGTGAGGTTACCACTTGGCAACTAAATGTAAGTACGAGGGTGGAATGTAAAGTAATGCTCCACCTTAGTAACTCCTCAACAGATGGCATTACTGGTATGCTGCAGGTACTGGCTTGTTCAGTGGACTCTCCTCTACAGTTCCTTTTGGCAGGAAGCCTTAGCACTGAACGGTTGTGTTGTTAAAGTATGGAACCTGCGCAAACAATTGGTCAATGAGACTTAAACAACGTGAAGTCATCGAATTCTTGACAGCAGAAGGTGTCACCCCAAAGGAGATTCATCAGAGAAGGCAAGCTGTTTATGGTGATTGTGTTGATGTGAGTACTGTGTGTTGTTGGGCGAGTAAGTTTAAAGATGTTGAGGTGACACCTTCTGCTGCATTGACTGGTCAATGCATCAAGTCGCACTGATTGACCGTCTGCACAGGATTCCATACTTCACACTTTAACAACACAACCATTCAATGCTAAGGCTTTCTGCCAAAATGGAACTGTAGAGGAGAGTCTACTGAACAAGCCAATACCTGCCGCATACCAGTACTGCCATCTGTTGAGGAGTTACAAAAGTGGAGGCATTACTTTTTATTCAACCCTCATAACTACAAATTAGGTTACTCTCTCCCGATGTAATTCTTGTTGGAGTTAACATTGTAATTAATAACCATCATATCTTAATTATTGAGGGAATGACCTAATGATAATGTCTTCCAAGCTATGCCTTTGACAAGCAGCTGACCCCCTCTTCCTCATTCTGCTCCCTTCCAGCACCAATGGATATCTCAAAGTCTAATGTCAGCCTTTGAGAATTTGGTTCCCTCTTCTGTTCCCTGGCCTCTTTGCTCACAACGCAAGGGCTGCATCTGTTTTGAGTCAGGCCTACATTTGGTTCTAATTTGCCTGTTTCCTGCTACTGTCCATGCTAAAGAGAGACCAACGCTGTGGTTTTCTTGGCATATTGTGGTCAAATTGAGGCTTTGTTGTGAACTGGCAAGGGGAGCCAAAGGTAGAAAAGATGGTGAAGACTCTGGGTGAGTGTCCTTATGTCCACACAACACGTTTCGCATTCCTCAACGTCCTTGTTCCTGTGTTTGATTCCACCACCTCACCGAGTCTCCAATCAATAGCTGTTCCAGTCTCTTAATTGAATTCTTCCATGGTTATCATGGTTTTTCACCATTAGAAAGAAGCCAGTGCATGGATCCAATCTCAGTTTGCAAGGAGCAGGCCTTTAGAAGCTTCTGCGGCCGGCTGGCCTGGGTCAGAGGAAGGCTCCCACAGCTACTCCTAACACAGAGCAGGGGCAACAGACTCCGGCCCCCATTCAGAAAGGTAACTGGATATGACTAAGATCATCCACACACTGCAACAAGACAACCCACAATGAAATCTGGCTCCCCTACCAATCTATACACATAATAAAAGTGAAAATACGTATGTATGGGTATGTGTGGTGCTCACTTACCCAGACAAGTTTCTGCCTCCGCAAACATCTATAACTCTCGCCACACAGGAGACACTAAAGGCCCTCCCTCCAATGACATTGCAGGTTGTAGCGAGCACCATGAACATGCCAATGTCCTCCGCAAACACAATACTGCCCACCAACCAAGTGAAGGCTTTCATAGGGGGACCATTTCATCCTAGATTTTATGTTTTTCTTCCACCACAGATATCACAGGGTTTCTTTCTCTCTCCATTGGTGTAGAATTTGCATGATCCCGCTTACTGCGTCTCCCTTAACCCTTTCCTACCCTTTCCTATGGCACACAGCAAACAGAGAGGAATTGATCACCAATTCCTACCGAAGTGGTTTTGGGGACTGACTCAACATGATGGAAGTTGTAGTTCACCCTGCATCAAGACAGAGCACTATGACCCCCACTGACAATGGACCTGGACCACATTAGGCACACAGAACCCCCTTGACCAAAGAAAAATATTGGAGAAATTTGGGAGGAATTCATCTTGATTTATAGGAGTTGTGGGTATTGGGATTTATAGTTCACCTGCAATCAAAGAGCACTCTGAACCCCACCAACAATGAACCTGCAGCTAACTTGGCACACAGAACCCTCATGACAAACAAAAATATTGGTGGTCTTTGGGTGAATTTATAGTTGTAATTCACCTACAACCAGAGAAACTGTGACCTCCACCAACGATGAACCTGAATCAAACTTAGCACACAGAACTCTCATGACCAACTGAACATACTGGAGGGGTTTAAGGGGAACTGACCTTCATTTCTGGGAGTTCTAGTTCACCTACATGAACACTACCAACACCATGAACACTACCGACAATAGAGCGGGACCAAACTTGGCACATAGAACCCCCATGACCAACTGAACCTACTGTAGGTGTTTAAGGGGACTAACTCACCATGGTGGGAGTTGTAGTTTATTTATTTATTTGTTTATTTATTTACGACATTTATATTCCACCCTTCTCACCCCGAAGGGTCAGAGTGCACACGGATCCCACCGATGATGCATCTAGAGCAAACTTTCTCAACATGAAAAACTAAGTACTGATGGAGTTTCAGTGGGTTAACCTGGCATGATGTGAGTTGTAGTTCACCCACAACCTTTTCGTAAAATAAAAAAATGACTTCTTCAAATAATCCGGGCAACACCAGGTACCCAAGCCAGTAAATAAATAAAAATGAAAATTGTGATTTTAACATAAGCCTTGTAAGCAAAGCACAGCTTAAATGTACTGTATATACTCAAGTATAAGCCAACCTGAATATAAGCCGAGGCACCTAATTTTACCACAAAAACTGGGGAAACGTATTGACTCGAGTATAAGCTGAGGGTGGGAAATGCAGCCACTACTGGTCAATTTCAAAATAAAAATAGATGCCAATAAAATTACATTAATTGAGGCCTCAGGAGGTTCGATGTTTTTTTAATATTTATATAAAACTGTAATTTAAGACTGTCCAACTCTGATAAAACCATTATTCTAGCCTCCTTCAATGTAAATGTTCTTATATATCCTTCCAATCATAATAAAGAGAGCAAAATAATAAATGTAATAACAGCAATGATAAATAGTGTAAAATAATAAATGTAATAAAAATAATAGAGTAAAATAATGTAAATGTAATAATACCCATAATAATAGAGTAAATAATAAATGTGATAATAATAATAGAGTAAAATAATAAATAAAATAAAATAAATAATAAATAGAGCAATAAAATAAATATAATAAAAATAATACGAATAACGGAGTAAAATAATAAATAACCTTGGCTCGAGTATAAGCCTAAAAAAGGGGCTGAAAAACTAGGCTTATACTCGAGTATATACAGTACATTTACTATCTTTGTGTATTATCTGTCTACTGTAGTTCTTGCTTTTCCCATTCTTCCCCAGACTTTTTTGAGGTTGCTGTCCAGTCCTCTCTTTTTTTCTCCCCGCCCTCAAAAGCCAATTTTTGAATGTCAAAATGCCTTTTCCTCTCGCACCTTGCTCCTCCACTGGAAAACATCATGCGAATCTTCAATGAGGACTAATAGTATGAGGTAGTATCTGTGGGGCAAATGCACAGGGAGTGGATGCCACAAAGAGGACCGGGGGGTTGTCACCAGCCCTGCCACTGAGGCTGTTGCATGGCACACAATCAATATTTGTTTGTGCCGCTTTGAAGATGGGAGATGAAAGCAATGCCCGCCTGGGCTGACTTTGATTAGCTTCTTATTTTTAACGTTGCAGCTGCAATTCTCTTTTGCTTTTTCTTCCAAGTGCCACAAAACTCTGCCATCTCTCCCTCCTCTGGGGAGGCTTGACTTCAAGGAAACGCAACAGAAAGGGAAGGGTGGATGTAAAGGAGACCGGACAAGATGGGGACCCAACAGAGATTGGTGTCACTTTTATTTTCAATTCCCTCCCCACCCTCAAACCACAACAGGCCCCAGGAAGGGGATAAACCATCTCTTTCTTCTGCTTTTGAAACAGATGAGAAAATGGAGCGAGTCCCAAGATTTTTCCAGAGCTGTCATAAAGAGAGATGACACACATGAGAAGGGATAGGATTCTTAGTTGCTGTATAAATCCTATCCATTTCTATCATTTCCTTGTAAATTGTTTGGAAGGACAGCCTGTTTATTCTAGGGGGCTCTGCTACATGCACATATATTGCAAGGCCTCATGGGATGTACAGTTACAATACTATTTCTAAGTATCATTTTAGGTCAAGGAAATCAATAACATTTATGGATGGGAGGTAGATTTATTATGTTAAAATGCTGCTTTTTCAGGATTGATTGGTAATCTTGATGGTAAAGGTAAGAAGGGAAATGGGTGCAATGAGGCAAAGTGATGGCAGGTTAACAACCATTGTAAGCGGTATATGTACAGTGTTAGAGATCAGCCTGAAATTCCTGAGGCTGATGGGTTCACTGATGATTTAGAGGATTGTGAGATTGCTTGTGGGATTTCCTGGGGTTCGAAGTGATGAAGATTCAAGTCAGAGAAATGGTGCTTCTCGCTGTGAGAAATCTGACTTGGAAAGTGCAGAGCTTCAAGGTCAGTCAGAGGAGCCAGAAACTGCAATATTAGAAAAGGATTTAGGCAAAGAGGGTGATGGTTTCACTGATATTTGGAGAGGATTGTGGGATTGCTTCTAGGATTTCTTGGGACTTGAAGTGTCAAAGATTCAAATCAGGGGAATGGCGCTTCTCTGTGAGAAATCAGACTTAGAAAGTGCAGGACTTCAAGGTAAGTCAGAGGAACCAGAAACTGCAACATTAGATAAGGAGTTGGGCAAAGAGATAAGTGATACAGAAGGCTCTCAGGAAAAGAAACACCTGGAGTTACAGCAATCAACAAAGGCCTTTGCTTAGAGATCAGGGCAGAAAAAAGGCATCGTAGGTCAGAGCGATTACGTGGGAAAGTTGGGGAGAGATTTCCTGGGAAAAAGCATGACTTCATGGGTGCCTATTAATTAGCACATTATTTACCTAAGAGTTAGTTCAGGCAACATAGCATTCAAGTGAGAAGCGAGGCCTGAGTTCTCTGGTTCTTGCCTCAAATCAAGCCTTGCTTTTGGATTTAAGCTTCCTAGAAGTTTTTTTTAATGTTCTTGTCTCTATTTCTGCTAAGTATACCTTTTGTTTGTGGACTTATGCTGTACTTGTGATTTTTTTGGCTATTCCTGGACTGTGTTACTTTGGGATCTGCATAAGATATTTGGATTACTGTTTGGTTATCATCTATTGCTAACCCTTTTTTGGATTATACATGTTCTTTATTTCTGATTTTTCAAATATTTTAATGTATTATTACAATAAACTATTTGCTTATACTCTGGACTTTTGTGTGGTGCTAGAGTCATAGGTGTTTCCAGACCTGTGGTGCAACATACAGACAGACCATGGTGCATTAATCCAATTCCCACAATTCCTAACAGCCTACATGTGGTCACACACCAACTAAAATTTGCCCATGGCAGCTTTAGTAGGTTTGTGACCACATGTCCATTAGAATTGTATTTTTCACCAGTATTACACAATAGGGTGTTACAGTCCAAAACACCTGGAGGGCTTAAGTTTGCCCATGCCTGCTTTAGTAGGTGTGTGACCACATGTCCATTAGAATTGTATTTTCCACCAGTATTACACACACAATACACAATAGGGTGTTACAGTCCAAAACACCTGGAGGGCCGAAGTTTTCCCATGCCTGCTTTAGTAGGTGTGTGACCACATGTCCATTTGAACTATATTTTCCACCAGTATTAAACACACAATAGGAAGTTGCAGTCCAAAACATCTGGAAGGCCAAAGTTTGCCCATGCCTGCTTCAGATAGTTCTTCATTAGTTATGGGGAAATGCCCTCCATTTTTTATGTCAGCCCTGTTTTACAATATTAATTCCTTCTATTGGCCACAGGAACAAAAGAAGATCCTTCATATTAAGTTGGACTATTGTCTATACGAGGAATTATTTTATGCTTTCTTTTTTATCTGTGACTTCCTCTTGTTGTATACACCTATGTTGTGCTTTTGTTGGTGTATGCTTTTATTAGAAACTAGCCGTCCCTTGCCATTCATTGCTGTGGCCCACGTGGGGGTTGTGTGTGGGAGGTTTGGCCCAATTCTATCATTGTTGGGATTCAGAATGCTCTGTGATTGTAGGTGAACTATAAATCCCAGCAACTACAACTCCCGAATGTCAAGATTCTATTTTCCCCAAAATCCACCAGTATTCACATTTGGGTATATTGAGTATTTGTGTAGAGTTTGATCCAGATCCATTATTGTTTGAGTCCATAGTGATCTCTGGGTGTAGGTGAACTACAACTCCAAAACTCAAGGTCAATGCCCACCAAACCCTTCCAGTATTTTCTGTTGGTCAAGGGAGAACTGTGTGCCAAGTTTGGTTCAATTCCATTGTTGGTGGGGTTCCGAATACTCTTTGGTTGTAGGTGAACTATAAATCCCAGTAAGTGCAACTCCCAAATGTTAAGGTCTATTTTCCCCAAACTCTACCAGTGTTCACATTTGGGCATATTGAGTATTAGTGCCATGTTTGGTCAGTATGTATCCTTGTTTGAGTCCATAGTGCTCTCTGGATGGAGGTGAACTACAACTCCAAAACCAAAGGACACTGCCCACCAAACCCTTCCAGTATTTTCTGTTGTTCATAAGAGTTCTGTGTGCCAAGTTTGGTTCAATTCCATCGTTGGTGGAGCCCAGAAGGTTCTTTGATTGTAGGTGAACTATAAATCCCAGCAACTACAACTCCCAAATGACAAAATCAATTTTTTTGAGTGAAGGACATACATTGGGTTGTTAGGTGTCTTGTGTCCAAATTTGGTGTCAATTCATCACAAACATTACATTTTTAGTTATATAGATTATTAAATATTTAAGTTTCTTTTTCATCCCCGTTGCTACTTTTAAAATACAACAACCTTTCTTCTAAATTTACGACAAAAGTGTGCACATTTTGGAAGGTTGTTAAATCAATTGCTTTCCCCAGTAATCAATGTGCATGGGACTGAAATGTTTCAATAACACTAGTGGCTAAGACAACAATTTCTGTAACTTTCTACATTTCTATCTCGTCACTCTGACAGGACCTGGATGCCACATTTCGGCTTATTCCTTTCCCCACATGTCACATCTGGCCAACGTAAAAAGAAGGAAGGGAGGAAAAAAACCCCAGCCACACATGTTTTGATTGAAGCCTTTTTTCTTCAAAAATGCCAACATTAAAGGAAGGTTTTTGCTTTGTAAAACTGAAACTGTAAAATGGCTCTGTAATCCAATCTGGGGGATTAAAGGAACCACATGAAAAAAGGCTAAATAGATGGACATTTACTTCCGTCACAGAACTCGGAGGGGAACATGTGCCTCCCAGCCCACTGGCGAGAAAGAGGACGATTCGTAAACAACTCCATCTCTTGGTTCTGTATGGAACTAAGTAAAAATATTGAGAATCTGATCTGCATATCTGCTTATCTAGTTATATCCCTGTCTGTATGTCTATCTAGGATGCAGAGTCGGACCACAAATCGAAGCAGCCTACTCACTGGACCACTACCTAGCCATATATAATTATGCCCTAAGTTTGCAAAATTTGAGCAGGGCTTCTAATAAGAGTTTCTAGGACTGAGGTCCTCAACTTCCTAATGCCATGATCCCTTAATACGGCTCCTCATGTTGTGGTGACCCTCAACCATAAAATTATTTCATCACTGTAATTTTGCTCCTGTTATGAATCATCATGTAAATATCTGATGTGCAGGATGTATTTTCATTCACTGGACCAAATTTACCACAAATACCCGATACGCCCAAATCTGAATTCTGGTGGGGTTGTGGAGGGATTGATTTTGTCATTTGGGGAGTTGTAGTTGCTGGGATTTATAGTTCACCTACAATCAGCATTCTGGACTCCACCAACAATGGAATTGAACCAAACTTGGCACACAGAACCCCCATCACCAACAGGGTTTGGTGGGCATTGACCTTGAATTTGGGAGTTGTAGTTCACCTACATCCAGAGAGAACTGTGGACCAAACAATGGTAGATCTGGACCAAACTTGGCATGAATACGCAATATGGTCAAATGTGAACACTGGTGGAGTTTGGGGGAAATAGACTTGAAGATTTTAACACTTATGGCAATGATTTGACCCAGACTGGATTTTGGATTCTGATTTTTAATCAATTGAGAGTTAATCAATTGTTTTAACTACTGTTTTAATATTTTTAATATTTGAATGTACTGTATTTTATGTTTTGGTTTTGTTATGCTTTTGTGTTATATTGTGTTTACTGTATTGATGGGTGTGGCCTCATGTAAGCTGCACGGAGTCCCCCTGGGGGAGATGGAGCGGGGTACAAATAATTTTATTATTATTATTATTATTATTATTATTACTGTTGATTGTTTTATGATGATGACAACGTATGGTGCTTTTGTGAGGCCGGCCTGAGTCCCCCCTTGGGGGTGAGAAGGGCGGGGTATAAATATAGGAAATAATAATAATAATAATAATAATAATAGGGATTTGTAGTTTCTGAAATTTATAGTTCACCTACAATCAAAGAGCATTCTGAACCCCACCGACGATAGAATTGGGCTTAACTTCCCTCACAGAACACCCATGACCAACAGAAAATGCTGTGTTTTCTGATGGCTTTTAGCGACCCCTCTGACACCTCTTTGCGATCCCCCCAGCATCCCGACCCCCAGGTTGAAAAACACTCCTCTCTCATTCATAAGGTTGCCATAATTCGGTCAACTTGATAGCAAACAAGAACGGTTTTATCACTCTCCCTTTCATATATGTCAGTGTCTTCTGATGTCCTCTGTTGTCTCCAAGCAATTACTTTTATGTAATATTACAATATTAAAGGAAATCTAGGCAGATTTTAAGATACTTATTAAAATATGATTAGCAATGTGTGAAGTGTAAGGCAGCAAAAATATTTTTCTCTCTTCAAAAAAAAAAGGAGAAAGAAAATGCATAGTTCGGTAGAATTAAAGCCATGTAGCTTTCAGAGATAATACCAATCAAGGGCATTTTCAAATATGGAAATGCTCATCCTTTATGCTTTATAGTCCCCACAGTGAGCATTAAAACATATTATGAAGCTCTCAGTGATGCAGCAATAATCTAACCCTGCTTTCAGAACTACGGCAATCGTCTTCCTTTTCTGCAAGAGCTGACCATGACCCATTTTGGGCATGACGCACAGTCTTTTCAAAGTCCATGGGGATTGTCTATGGTTCACCTCTTGCAATGGGAGACTGGTGTTCAACTTTCACCATCTAGATAGGAAAGGGAGCATTGCTTCCACAAAACCAAGGAGACAAAAGCAATTTCTTCCAGTGGTAGAACATTAAGCAGATAACACTGCCCTCTCGTGTCCAGTGTGAGAATACCATGCATATGCATAATGGCATCATGGGGCAAGAGAAGTGATGGAACTCCAACACTCAAGGTCAATGCCCACCAAACCCTTTGGTGGTTCTCAACCTTCTTAATGCCCGTGACCCCTTAATACAGTTCCTCATGAAATGGTGACCTCCAAATGTAAAATTGCTACTTCACAACTGTAACTATGCTACTGTTATGAATCCTAACGTAAATATTGGATATGCAAGATGTAGCTTTGTTGGGCTCTGCTGCAAGAGGGACCCTGGGATCTGAGTATTGCCATCCAGGTTTGCTGCCTGCTCAGCCCTGGGCTTACCCACGAGGAGACCTGTAGCCACACCCTCATTCCAGCCAGCTGACCCAGCAGGGAGAGAACATGGCCCCCCGCAACCTCGCCACGCTGCTACTTTAATGGCCACGCCACCCATTGCCTGGCTGCCGGAATACCTGTGCCAGGTGCCTCCCTAGCCATGCTGCCCATCACTTGGACATTGGAACACCTGTGCGGACGCTCGTTTTTGGGGTTCCCCTGCCTCTCCTGTTGCTTCAGACCACTTTTTCCATCAGCCCACTTTGCTTGGGATTCAATGTTTACTTTTAAGCTATTTTTTGTATTTATATTTGAATTATTGTATGTTTACTTTTAAGCTTTTTTATTGTATTTCTATTTGACTTACTTCTAAGCTTGTTATTGTATTTATATTCGAATTATTATCTCATGTTTATTATTGTATGTTTAAATTGATATGTTAATTGTTTAAATTCATATGTTATGTTTATTATTATGTGTGTAATGCGGCATTGTATGCCATGGATTGTAAGCCACCCTGAGTCCCCCACTGGGGTGAGAAGGGTGGTGTATAAATGTAGTTTAATAATAATAATAATAATAATAATTTCACTGGATGAAATACTTGATACGCCCACACTTGAGTACTGGTGGGTTAGGGGTGGGAATTGATTTTGTCATTTGGGAGTTGTAGTTGCTGGGATTTATAGTTCACCTACAATCAAAAAGCATACTGAACTTCAATGAGGGAATTGAACCAAACTTGGCACACAGAACTCCCAAGACCAACAGAAAATATTATAAGGGTTTGGTGGGCATTGACTTTGAGTTTGGGAGTTGTAGTTCAGCTACATCCAGAGAGCACTGTGGCATCAAACAATGATAGATCTGGACCAAACATGGCACGAATACTCAATATGCCCAAATGCGAACACTGGTGGAGTTTGGGGAAAATAGACCTTGACATTTGGGAGTTGGAGTTGCTGGGATTTATAGTTCACTTACAATCAAAGAGAATTTTCAACCCCACCAATGATAAAATTGGGCTAAACTTCCCACACAGAACATCCATAAAGGGACTTGCTGACATTCCCCTCCCTTATTTATTTATTTATTTAAAACTTTTATATCCTGATCTTCTCACCTCCTTAGAGGGACTCAGACTGGCTTACAGCAAGGATTCAATGCTACTAATACAAGTTAAAACATCATACAACAATACAAGATTAAACTACATATAGATCATAGAATCATAGAATCAAAGAGTTGGAAGAGACCTCATGGGCCATCCAGTCCAACCCCTGCCAAGAAGCAGGAATATTGCATTCAAATCACCCCTGACAAATGGCCATCCAGCCTCTGCTTAAAAGCTTCCAAAGAATGAGCCTCCACCACACTCCGGGGCAGAGAGTTCCACTGCTGAACGGCTCTCACAGTCAGGAAGTTCTTCCTAATGTTCAGATGGAATCTCAAACTACAAGAGAGGAGATTCAATCTGAACATTAGGAAGAACTTCCTGACTGTGAGAACCGTTCAGCAGTGGAACTCTCTGCCCCGGAGTGTGGTGGAGGCTCCTTCTTTGGAAGCTTTTAAGCAGAGGCTGGATGGCCATTTGTCAGGGGTGATTTGAATGCAATATTCCTGCTTCTTGGCAGGGATTGGACTGGATGGCCCATGAGGGTTGGACTGGATGGCCCATGAGATAAAATACATATATACCAAATCGCCAAGGTAAAATCATGTTCAACTCAGTCCACACATGTGGTCATTCACTTTGGTCTATAATCAGTCTCAGCCATTATTCTGGGAATGCTTTGTTCCATAACCAGGATTTCACTAGCCTCCTGAAGAACAAGAGGGAGGGGGCAGATCTAATCTCACTCGGGAGAGAGTTCCATAGCCGAGGGACCACCACAGAGAAGGCCCTGTCCCTCATCCCCACCAAACAGGCTTGCGAAGGTGGTGGGACCAAGAGCAGGGCCTCTCCGGAAGATCTTAATGTCCTTGATGGTTCATAGGGGAGAATATGTTTGGACAGGTAAACTCCCATCTTGCATGCTCTCCCTCGCCTGCACATGCTCACCATGCTGCCATATGCTGAGCACACCTGCTCTCCCCTCCCCACTTAGCATGTCAGAAACAGCCCTTCCCTTGGTTGAGACGCCAGCCAATCAAAGTGGAGGCAGGCTTTTGGTGGAAGGATTTGGGGTCTATTTTCAAAAAGAAAGAGGACAGGCAGAGAGATCTTCAGCCTTTTCCGCCAAAGGGGTTCCTAAGACCATCAGAAATATGTTTTCTGATTTTCTTTGGTGACCCCCCTGAAACCCCCTCGTGACTCCCCCCCCCCCCCCCCGGGGTCCTGATCCCAAAGTTGAGCAATGCTGTTCTAGGATGATAGGAAGCCTCTCTGCACATGCACAGATGCACTGCTACACAAAAATAAGATGATATTGTTGTAGATTCTGCAACTTAAAGATTCTATATGAAGAACAGTCTCTCATGGGAGAAACAATGCCATATTTGGGCCAGATCCTTTCAAAATTCTCCAGTAATCACCAGCTAAATACCACTTAGAGAGCTTCTATAACATAATCACTCCCACGCCTCACCTTCGTCCCCCTTGTAGGGAAAGCTAAAACACATTTATGCCTGATGCCGCCAACAGCCCAGAGTGCAAATGACGTTCTGGCTTTAATGAGAAAACAGCTGCACTGTAGCGACTCCACTGTTGCTTCCCGCTGTGGTAATTGCCAGTTCCTCTATGTTATTTAGACCGGGATCTTTTAGCTGCTTACATCTTGCTGTGCTGAGGGAGCTAATGGCTGAGGAGGGAGACAGTATATTTGCAGCAGGCCCAGCAAGAGCGGGCGCGTGCCCCTCGCCAGCATGGACTCCTGCAAGGATATTGCTGCCCTGCCCTGTCTGCTTTGTTCACTTGGGTTAAAATGCCCAGAGATGCCCTTATCATTAGGCAGAGTTAAGCAGCCACCTGAGGCAGCTGATTTGTAACATTTGCAAAGGCTGTTTATGTTATCACAACTCTGTTTTGCTGCGAGGAAGACGTACATCCCGGCCTTTTGTTGTCATATCCACTTCATACTTACTGTATATACTCGAGTATAAGCCTAGTTTTTCAGCCCCTTTTTAGGGTGAAAAAGCTGCCCTCGGCTTATATTCGAGTCAAAGTTATTTATTATTTTACTCTGTTATTACTATTATTTTTATTACATTTATTATTTTCCTCTATTATTGGTATTATTACATTTGCATTATCTTACTCTATTATTTTATTACATTTTTACTCTATTTATTATTACTACTATTACATTATTTTACTTTAGTATTATTGTTATTACATTTATTATTTTACTCTATTATTATTTTATTACATTTATTTTACTCTGTTTATTATTATTATTACATTTATTATTTTACTTTATTATTGTTGTTATTAAATTTATTATTTTACTTTCTTTCTTATTATTGGAAGGATACGTAAGCACATTGACACTGAAAAAGGTTAGAATAATGGTTTAATCAAAGTTGGTCAGTCTTATTTTAAATTACAGTTTTATGTAAACATTGAAAAACATTTAACCTACTGTTTCCTCAATTAATGTAATTTTATTGGTATCTATATTTATTTTGTATTACCAATAGCTGCTGCATTTCTCACCCTCGACTTATATTCGAGTCAATAAGTTTTCCCATTTTTGGGTGGTAAAATTAGGTGCCTCGGTTTATATTCGGGTCGGCTTATACTCGAGTATATACGGTAAACAATCTGGCTAGCTTTTGGAACTACGGTATATAACTCCACTAATACATTATTTAGAATAAATAGAAATCAAATACAGTATCTATTTTGCTTCTTGCAATACAATGTCTACAACGTTTGTAACATTTTCTCTCTCCTTTTCTGGCAAAGTTGGAATGCTGGTGATTGGGCAAGATGTACTATTAGGGTTGAAATGGAGATCCATGCAGAGGCTGGATGGTCATCTGTCAGGGGTGCTTTGAATGCAATTTTCCTGCTTCTTAGCAGGGGGTTGGACTGGATGGCCCATGAGGTCTCTTCCCACTCTATGATTCTACAAGGCTAAGTGAAATTAGTCCCCCTTCGGGGGGAGAAGGGCGGGATATAAATATCGGAAATAAATAAATAAATCTATATATATATAAATGCTCTGTGCGTAATGAGTACCTTAAAAACAAAAGAACCAATGAATGAAATCACACCAAATTTGGCAACAAAACGTCTCACAACACAAGAAGTGACCATCACTCAAAAATTATGATTTTATCATTTGGGAGTTGTAGTTGCTGGGATTTATAGTTCGCCTATAATCAAAGAGCATTCTGAACTCCAGCAACGATGGAATTGAACCAAACTTGCCACACAGGACTCCCATGATCAACAGAAAACACTAGAAGGGTTTGGTAGGCATCAGTTTGGGAGGTGTAGTTCACCTACATCCAGAGAGCACTGTGGACTCAAACAATGATGGATCTGGACCAAACTTGGCACGAATACTCAATATGCCCAAATATAAACACAGATGCGGTTTGGGGAAAATAGACCTTGACATTTGGAAGTTATCGTTATTGGGATTTATAGTTCCCCTACAATCAATGTTCTGAACACCACCACCGATAGAATTGGGGCGAACTTCCCACACAGAACCCTCGTGACCAACAGAAAATACTGTGTTTTCTGGTGGTCTTTGGCAACCCTTCTGACACTGCCCCTGGTGGCTCCCTCCGGGGGTCTTGACTTCCCAGATTGAGAAATGCTGCCTTAAGGCCATCCAGTTCAGCTCCCTTCACCAGGGCATAATCAAAGCCCTCCTGACAAAGGGCCATCCAACCATTCACACACATACACACACATGTGTATATGATAGATGCAGTATAATAGATTTGAAAGGGACCCCTAAAGAAGGACAATGATATGTTGCATGTTCCAGAGTGGGCAAACCAGACAATCTCCACATCAACACTGACAAGGAAACAGCAAGAAATACTGTTTACCCACAAGAATAAAGACATTACATAGATTAGAAACCAACACTTTCTCATTCCTTTATTTTCCAGATCACCAGACTGGGCCACAGCAACGCATGGCAGGGGACCGCTAGTAAATATATAAATTTGATATTTAGGCCTAACACAAACTTGTTAATGGTGCTTTCTAGCTGTCGACCCTGTATATCATGCATTTCAATGCAACAACAACAACAACTTTATTTATAAACTGCCCTCTCTCCCCAATGGAACTCAGGTCGCTTTACACACAAAGAAGGCAAACATTCAATGCCCAAACTCAAACTTAAACAAACAGAATAATACAAAAATAATAACCATAAACTTGTAACAAAAGAGAAATTAACACCAAAATGAGGACCAAATACAAATAATCGAATAAACCTAATTATACTAATAACATCAATTAACCATTTAAAGATAAAGCCTAGAAAAGGCAATTAAAATACATTAAAATGACTACCAAGGTTGTTCTTATGTACACAGGAATAAAGCCAAGACTGGCCGGAAATAAAACCATGATGGCCTTCAACACCGCCCCCCCCCCCCCCATGCCTTAGGCTTTGCCTGCCAGTTATGGGTGGGCCAACTTGGTTGCTTCCACTATATCAGCTATTGTTGCAAGTAATGATTAATAAACGGCACCTATGCCAGGTAAAAGACCACAGGGGATTCCTGTCAAACCTGATTCAGGTCCAAAAGGGAGTCAAACAAGGGTGGAAATGTAATAACAGTTATGGAGTGAAATAATAAATGTAATAATAATAGAGTGAAATAATGAAAATGTAAAAATAACAATAAATAGGGTAAAACAATAAATGTTATAATAATAGAGTAAAATAATACATGTAATAATAACAATAATAAATAGAGAAAATTTAAAAAATGTCAACATTTATATATGCCAATATATATGGCTGGAGTTACACTTTTAAAAGGTCCCTGTTTTGACTTACAAACAAATTCAACTTAAGAACAAACAAAACAAACCTTTATTGTTCGTAACTTGGGGACTGCCTGTACTGTGTTGATGATTTCTCCATGTCTGAAGTCCAGATAGCCTCCATATTAACTACTATTTTGTTTTGGTACTGTCTTTACTGATTGGAAGTAGCCAAGTAGCGAAAATAACAAATGTAATAATAATAATGAAATAATGGAAATGTAATAACAGTTATAGAGTGAAATAATAAATATCATAATAATAGAGTAAAATAATGAAAACATAATAATAACAGTAAATAGGGTAAAACAATAAATGATATAATAATAGAGTAAAATAATAAATGTAATAATAACTATAATAAATAGAGAAAATAATAAATGGAATAATCATAGAGTAAGATAATACATGTAATATAATAATAATAATAATAATAATAATAATAGAGTAAATTAATGGAAATGTAATAATAATGAATAGACTAAAATAATAAATCTGATAAAAATAATAACAGAGTAAAATAATGAATAACTTTGACTTGAAAATAAGCCGAAGGGGGCTTTTTCTGCCTAAAAAGAGTGGAAAAGCTCGTCTTATATTCGACAATATGTGGTAATACAGCATTTTACATTATGTTTTACATTACTGATTGGAAGTAGCCAAGTCGTATACAAATTGGCTGCAAAAGGCTTACCTGTCTGTATGTGTTCTCTGTCATCTCCATGAGACTGAGGTTGCTTGAAGCACACATTCTAGACAACGAAAGGAAAGGGAGAACGCTCAGCAATCTGGTGACGCAGTGGGTTAAACTCCTGAGCTGCTGAACTTGCTGATCAAAAGGTTGCAGGTTCAAATCCGGGGAGCGGTGTAAGCTCCTGCTATTAGCCCCAGCTTCTGCCAACCTAGCAGTTCGAAAACATGCACGTGAGTAGATCAATAGATACCGCTCTGGCAGGAAGGTAGCGGTGCACCATGCAGTCATGCCAGCCACATGACCTTGGAGGTGTCTATGGACAATGCTAGCTCTTCAGCTTAGAAATGGAGATGAACACCACAGCTCAGAGTCGGACATGACTGGACTTAATGTCAGGGGAAAACCTTTACCTTTACTATGTTTTCATGACATCAATATATGCTGTCTGAGACACCGGTCTCATTCTGCCAAGTAATAGAATTTAAGCAATACTGAAGTGAGGGAGAAAAGATTCTGGGTGTGTTGGAAGTGCAAAACTAGAACCCTTTCTTTGACACGGGAAAGAGAAAACATTTTGGTTTGCACATACCTCAATCTGTTTTAGAATTCAGAACTAGTAGGATGGATTCAAAGCCACTTCTGTGACAAACATTGTTTACTTACTTAGTTAGTTACTTAGGCGATCCCTCGTAGTCCGAGGATAGTGGTCCTCTACGTATAGTATCCTGGCGGTGGGTCCGTAGGTGGCTGTGGAGCCCTATTCTTGATCTGCATCTTCTCCCACAGTGAGGGCATTGGTTTCCAGGTGGAAGGCGGTCCCAGTTGGGGTTGGTTTGACACGCCTTCCTCTTGGCACGTTTCTCTCTTTCGCCCTCCATTCATGCCTCTTCAAATTCTGCAGCACTGCTGGTCACAGCTGACCGCCAACTAGAGCGCTCAAGGGCCAGGGCTTCCCAGTTCTCAGTGTTCATGCCAGAGTTTTTAAGGTTGGCTTTGAGCCCATCTTCAAATATTTTTTCCTGTCCTCCAACATTCCGTTTTCTGTTCTTGAGTTCAGAGTAGAGCAACTGCTTTGGGAGACGGTGGTCAGGCATCCGGACAACGTGGCCGGTCCTGCGGAGTTGATGGCGGAGGACCATGGCTTCAATGCTGGTGGTCTTTGCTTCTTCCAGCACGCTGATATTTGTCTGCTTGTCTTCCCAAGAGATCTGCAGGATTTTCCGGAGGCAGCGCTGATGGAATCGTTCCAGGAGTTGTATGTGACGCCTGTAGATAGTTCACATCTTGCAGGTGTATAGCAGGGTTGGGAGGACAATAGCTGTATAAACAAGCACCTTGGTATCCCTATGGATGTCCCGGTCCTCAAACACTCTCTGCTTCATTCGGAATAAAGCTGCATTTGCAGAGCTCAGGCGGTGTTGAATTTCAGTGTCAATGTTGACTTTTGTGGAGAGGTGGCTGCCAAGTGAGTGGAAATGGTCCACATTTTCTAATGTTACACCATTAAGCTGTATTTCTGGCATTGGAGAGGGATTGGCTGGAAGAGCGCTTTGGTTTTTTCGATGTTTAATGACAGACCGAGCTTCTTGTGTGCTTCTGTGAAGGTGTTTAGAGTGGCTTGTAGGTCTTCTGAATGCGCACAGATGACATTGTCATCAGCATCCTGAAGTTCTATAACAGAAACTTGGTTTTGGCTTCCAGTCTGCTGAGGTTAAAGAGCTTGCCATCTGTCTGATAGATGATTTCCACTCTGCTGGGAAGCTTCCCATCAACAAGATGAAGTATCATAGCAATGAAGATGGAAAATAAAGTTGGGGCAATAACACATCCCTGTTTGACACTCGATTCCACTTTAAATGGGTCACTTTGGGAGCCACTGCTGTCCAAGACTGTTACCATCATGTCATCATGGAGGAGCCGCAGGATGTTGACAAATTTGTTAGGGCACCCAATTTTTTGTACAGAACTTCTATTTGCGGACTAAAAACCCAAATGCACTTTACCACTGTCACTCTCAAACACAACTTTCAAGTAATCAGACCAGTGTGATGGATGAGTTGGGATTTAGATCATCCTCAACCCTGTTATTTCAATAATAATGTACCGAGAACATGGAAAGGCCGTTATCTGGGAACATTAAAAAGATTAATTTAAAAAAGACTAATAAGAAGAGGCTTTTAATTGATTGTTTTACAGTGTTACCATTATAAACCACAAAGCCAGAGAATTTATGGCCTCCAGAAGGCAGCCCTGCATCAGAAAGTGCCTCAGGCTGGGTCTCTACCATTATATAATACAGTTTGAATCTGCATTATAGGATTGGTGTAGACCCATATAATGCAGTTCAATGGTATTAGATGGTTCTGCACTGACCACATAAACATCTTTGCAGAACCATACGAGAAGCTCAGCCTCTCACTGAACATCAAGAAAACCAAAGTGCTCTTCCAGCAGTCACCAGCCAATCCCTCTCCAATAACAGAAATACAGCTTAATGGTGTAATATTAGACAAGGTTGACCATTTCCGCTCCCTTGGCAGCCACTTCTCCACAAAAGTCAACATTGACACTGAAATACAACACCGCCTGAGCTCTGCGAGTGCAGCATTTTTCCGAATGAAGCAAAGACTGTTTGAGGATCGGGACATCCATAGGGAGACCAAGGGGTTTGTTTATAAAGCTATTGTCCTCCCAACCCTGTTATAAACCTGTGAAACATGGACAGTCTACAGACATCACACTCAACTCCTGAAATGATTCCATCAGTGTTGCTGGTGAAAAATCCTGCAAATCTCTTGGGAAGACAGGTGGACAAATATCAGCATGCTGGAAGAAGCAAAGACCACCAGCATTAAAGCAATGCTCCTACACCATCAACTCTGCTGGACTGGCCATGTTGTCCAAATGCCCAGTCACTGTCTCCCAAAGCAGGTACTCTACTCCCAACTCAAGAACAGAAAATGGAATGTTAGTAGACAGAAAAAGAAATTTAAAGATGGGCTTAAAGCTTACCTTAAAAACTGTGGCATAGACACCAAGAACTGGGAAGCCTTGGCCTTTGAGCACTCTAACTGGAGGTCAGCTGTGATCAGCAGTGCTGTGGAATTTGAAGAGGCACGAATGGAGACTGAAAAGGAGAAACATGCCAAGAGGAAGGCGAGTTAAGCCAACCCTGAAAGAGACCACCTTCCACCAGGAAACCGATGTTCGCACTGTGGAAGAATGTGCGGATTAAGAATAGGGCTCCATGGTCACCTATGTATCCACCGCCAAGACATTACACTTGGAAGGCCATTATATTCAGACAACAAGGGATTGTCTAAGATAATAATAATAATAATAATAATAATAATAATAATAATATTATGTATACCCTGCCACCATCTCATTGAAGGAACTTGGGGCAGCTCACAAAAGACTCCAAAGTGTCGCACATAAAATAACCAATACGTAAGCATAAAAACAATAACAACATAAAATTATAACAGCAATCACAACGAACGCGCATAACAAAAAAATCCTTCTTTTTTCTTCATTTTCATTCCTCTTCCCTTCTCTTTCCTTACTCCACCCTTTTCTTTCTTTTCTTTCCCTCCAACCTATTTCCTCCTTCCTTCTCCTTTTCATTCTTTCTTTTCTTTTTCCCTTCTCTCCCTTCCCTTCCTCCCTTTCCCTTTCCCCCCTATTTTTTCTTTTTCTCCTTCCTTCTCCCTTCCATTCTTTCCCTTCTTTTTCTTTTGTCTTTCCTCCTTTTTCCATTCTTCTCTTTCTTTTCTTCCTTCTTCCTTCCATTCTTTCCCTTCTTTTTCCTCTCTTCCCTTCCTTCCTCCCCTTTATCTTCCTTTCTTCCTTCCTTCCTCTTTCTTTCTTTTTCTTTCTCCTTCCTTCGCCCTTCCATTCTTTCCCTTCTTTTTCCTTTCTCTTTCCTCCCTCCCTTCCCCTTTTCTTTCTCTTCCTTTATCCCCTCTTTCTTTCCCCCTTCCTTCCTCCTCC
The DNA here is from genome assembly GCF_037176765.1 of Anolis sagrei. Taxonomy (NCBI): domain Eukaryota; kingdom Metazoa; phylum Chordata; class Lepidosauria; order Squamata; family Anolidae; genus Anolis; species Anolis sagrei. Next base: position 6,874,762 of record NC_090033.1, read on the forward strand.
CTTTCAATTCTTTCCCTTCTTTTACCTTTCTCTTCCTTTCTTCCCTCCTCTTCCTTTCTTTTCATCCTTCCTTCCTTCTCCATTCCATTCTTTCCCTTCTTTTTCCTTTCCTTTCCTTTCCCTCCCTTCCTCCTCCTTTCCTTTTCTTTCTTCCCTGTTTCTTTCTTTTTCTCCTCCCTTCCTCCTCCCTTTTAATTCTTTCCCTTATTCTTCCTTTCTCTTCCCCCTTCCTCCTCCTTTCCTTTCTCTTCTCTCCTATTTCTTTTTCTCCTTCCTTCCTTCTCACTTCAATTCCCTTCTTTTACCTTTCTCATCCTTTCTCCCCACCTCTTTCCTTTCCTCCTTCCTTCCTTCTCCCTTTCCATTCTTTCCCTTCTTTTTCCTTTCTCTTCCCTCTCTTCTTCCTCCTTTCCTTTCTCTTCCTTCCCTCCTCTTTCTTTCCTCCTTCCTTCTCAATTCCATTCTCTCTTTCTTTCTTTACGACATTTATATGCCACCCTTCTCACCCCGAAGGATACTGAGAGCAGCTTAGAAGATATATATATCTATAGATACAATATACTATACAATTAGCATAGTACAATATAGTTTAATATATTACTATATTGTAGTATACCATTATACTGTAATATCATTAGTAATATTACATGTAATATAAATATATAAATATTATATTTTATTAGTAGTATTATATTGTATTACATTATAATTTTATTATCAATATTATATCTGTATACAATATATTATATTATTAGCATAGCACAATATTGCACTATATTGTACTATACCATTATACTGTAATATTAGTAGTATTACATGTAATATAAAAATATATTTATTATATTTTATTATAAGTAATATTATATTATATTACATTATAATTTTATTATCAATATTATATGTGTATACAATATATTATATTATTACCACAACACAATATTATACTATACCACTATCGGTATTATTACTATTACTAATATTATATGTAATATAAAAATATAATTATTATATTTTATTAGAAGTATTATATTGTATTACATTATAATTATATTATCAATATTATATGTGTATACAATATATTATATAATTACCACACAATATTGTACTATACCACTATCTATATTATTATTATTACTAATATTACATGTAATATAAAATATAATTATTATATTTATTATTAGTACTATTATGTTGTATTACATTACAATTTTATTATCAATATTATATGTGTATATAATATAATATAATATATTATTACAACACAATATTGTACTATACCACTATCTGTGTTACTATTACTAATATTACATGTAATATGAAATATATAATTATTATATTTTACTAGTAGTATTATATTGTATTACATTATAATTATATTATCAATATTATATGTGTATACAATATATTATATTATTACCACAACACAATATTGTACTATACCACTATCTGTATTATTATTATTACTAATATTACATGTAATATAAAAATATAATTATTATATTTATTATTAGTAGTACTATATTACATTACATTATAATTTTATTATCAATATTATGTGTTTACAATATATTATATTATTATATTATTACAATATTGTACTATACCACTATCTATATTATTATTATTACTCATACTACATGTAATTTAAAAATATAATTATATTTCATTATTAGTAGTATTATATTGTATTATATGATAATATTATCAATATTATATCTGTATACAAGATATTATATTATTACCACAACACAATACTGTAATATACCACTATCAGTATTATTACTATTACCAATATTACATGTAATTTAAAAATATAATTATTATATTTTATTATTAATATTATGTTGTATTACATTATAATTTTATTATCAATATTATATGTGTATACAATATATTATATTATTACAACACAATACTGTACTATACCACTATCTGTATTATTATTATTACTAATATTACTAATATTAAATGTAATTTAAAAATATACTTATTACATTTTATTATTAGTAGTATTATATTGTATTACATTATAATTTTATTATCAATATTATATCTGTATACAATATATTATATTATTACCACAGCACATCAGTAATATATTACTTACTTACTTAGGCGATCCCTTGTTGGACGAGTAAGATGGTCTTCCATAATGGGTTTCCTTGTGGGTTTATAGGTGGCTGTGGAGCCCTATTCTTGACCCGCATCTTCTCCCACAGTGAAGGCATTGGTTTCCAGGTAGAAGGCGGTCCCGGTCGGGGTTGGCTTGACGCGCCTTCCTCCTGGCACGTTTCTCTCTTTCACCCTCCACTCATGCCTCCTTGAATTCTGCAGCACTTCTGGTCACAGCTGACCTCCAGCTGGAGCGCTCAAGGGCCAGGGCTTCCCAGTTCTCAGTGTCTATGCCAGAGTTTTTAAGGTTGGCTTTGAGCCCATCTTTCAATCTCTTTTCCTGTCCTCCAACATTCCGTTTTCCGTTCTTGAGTTCAGAGTAGAGCAACTGCTTTGGGAGACGGTGGTCAGGCATCCGGACAACGTGGCTGGTCCAGCAGAGTTGATGTTGGAGGACCATTGCTTCAGTGCTGGTGGTCTTTGCTTCTTCCAGCACGCTGACGTTTGTCCGCCTGTCTTCACGAGAGATTTGCAGGATTTTCCAGAGGCAGCACTGATGAAATCGTTCCAGGAGCTGCATGTGACGTCTGTTGACAGTCCACGTCTCACAGGCATAGAGCAGGGTTGGGAGGACAATAGCTTTATAAACAAGCACCTTGGTCTCCCTACGGATGTCCCGGTCCTCAAACACTCTCTGCTTCATTCGGGAAAATGCTGCGCTCGCAGAGCTCAGGCGGTGTTGTATTTCGGCGTCAATGTTGACTTTGGTGGAGAGGTGGCTGCCAAGGGAGCGGAAATGGTCAACGTTTTCTAATGTTACACCATTAAGCTGTATGTCTGGCATTGGAGAGGGATTGGCTGGTGACTGCTGGAACAGCACTTTGGTTTTCTCGATGTTCAGTGACAGGCCAAGCTTCGTGTATGCTTCTGCGAAGGTGTTTAGAGTGGCTTGTAGATCTTCTGAATGTGCACAGACGACGTTGTCATCAGCATACTTGAGTTCTATAACAGATGTTGTTGTAACTTTGGTTTTGGCTTTCAGTCTGCTGCGGTTAAACAGCTTGCCATCTGTCCGATAGATGATTTCCACTCCGGTGGGAAGCTTCCCATCAACAATTAATCTATTACTGATGCGCTGTGGTAATAATATAATATATTAATACTATAATATATTAATATATGAGCCTTAAAGTGGAAAATATAAGTCATTTTCCTTGAAATTAAATTAATTCCATTCCAGAAAGCTTATTGCAGAAGCTATTATTATTATTATTATTATTATTATTGTATGTACTTTGTCAGAAATCTTGCTACAACTCCATTCAGGTGTTACAAAATCACCTCAGGGAGCCATTCCTCACACTGCGCATGCGCGCGAGCCCGACTTCGACTCCCAGAGCAACAGCTTTTCCCGCTCTTTTCGCCTCAGCGCAACTTTGTCCCCCCATTGCGCATGCGCACCCTCCGCCGAACCTCTCCAGCCAGCGTTCGCTCGGGGACTCCACCTCCTTCTGAGCTCATCCTCCCTTCTGCGCCTGCGCGTTAGACCGCCCTTTTGGACCGTACCACGCTCAAACCATAGAAAGGGGGGAGCGTTCCGAATGGCTAGCTCTTTCCAGGCGAGACACGCCTCGAAAAATGTTTGGAAGTTACAATATATTTTTTGTATTACTCCTCAGTGCTTAAAGCGGATTATTCTTCCTCAGGACTAACGGGTTTCCCACGCTTTGGAAAAATCACCCCCTACTCGAGCGGAGTGTGGTTCATTCCGAGCCCGTCGCTTCATCTTGACGCTTCGGAGAGGAAGGAGGGCGCCGCCATTTTGTCGGCAGGAAAGGAAACGGAGGCCTGGGCCCGGGGAAGCCTTTCTGGATTTCCTCACGCCGTCGCCGGTTATTTATCGTCCCTTTCCGGCCTCGGGCCACTGGTGAGCGAGAGTATTCGGGGTTTGCGAAGAGAGAGATCGGAGTAGGCCGCGGGAGGGCTTTGAGGCCTAGTTTAGTCGTAGTGAGGGCGTGAGGCCTACCTTGTGTGGCTTGGGGCTCAGGCTGTTCCTGTATTGCTTTCGCCTTACTATTTATTGTGGTTGTCGTTGTGGCTTGGCACACAAACGTCTATGTCAGGATTGCCGTTTTGTTTTCGGACTTAATTATCTTTCAATTCCGCTTTATCTCTCCATACCGGGACTCACAATTAAAAACATAACAATACAACTTAAAATATACAATAATAAAACAATATCATCATTATATACTATTATATATTATCAGTAGCGTTATAACTAATATGTTACTATGATTATATTACAAAATATACAATAATAAAAACAGTATTATCATTGTATTGTCGAAGGCTTTCATGGCTGGAATCACTAGGTTCTTGTAGGTTTTTTCGGCCTATAGGGCCATGTTCTAGAGGCATTTTCTCCTGACGTTTCGCCTACCTCTATGGCAAGCATCCTCAGAGGTAGGGAGGTCTGTTGGAACTAGGAAAAGGGGTTTATATATCTGTGGAAAGACCAGTGTGGGACAAAGGACTCTTGTCTGCTGGAGCTAGGTGTGAATGTTTCAACTGACCACCTTGATTAGCATTTAATGGCTTGGAAGGAATCTTTCTTTGAGAGGTGATTTGATGTGCCTGATTGTTTACTCTCTGTTGTTTTGCTATTGTAATTTTTGAGTTTTTTAATACTCAAAGAAAGATTCCCCCAGGCACTTCCAAGCCATTAAATGCTAATCAAGGTGGTCAGTTGAAACATTCACACCTAGCTCCAGCAGACAAAAGTCCTTTGTCCCACACTGGTCTTTCCACAGATATATAAACCCCTTTTCCTACTTCCAACAGACCTCACTACCTCTGAGGATGCCTCTAGAACATGGCCATATAGCCCAGAAAACCTACAACAACCCAGTGATTCCGGCCATGAAAGCCTTCGACAATACATTAATTATCTTTCTATTCCGCTTTATGTCTCCATACCGGGACTCACAATTAAAAACATTACAATATAACTTAAAATATACAATAATAAAACAATATCATCATTATATACTATCATATATTATCAGTAGCGTTATAACTAATATGTTACTATGATTATATTACAAAATATACAATAATAAAAACAGTATTATCATTGTATTGTCGAAGGCTTTCATGGCTGGAATCACTAGGTTCTTGTAGGTTTTTTTGGCCTATAGGGCCATGTTCTAGAGGCATTCTCTCCTGACGTTTCGCCTGCATCTATGGCAAGCATCCTCAGAGGTAGTGAGGTCTGTTGGAAGTAGGAAAATGGGTTTATATATCTGTGGAATGGCTGGGGTGGGGCAAAGAGCTCTCTGCTGAAGCTAAGTGTGAATGTTTCAGCTGACCACCTTCATTAGCATTGGAAGGCCTGGCTGAGCCTGGGAAAATGTTCTGTTGAGAGGTGTTAAGATGTGCCTGGTTGTTTCCTCTCTGCTGTTTTGCTGTTGTAATTTTAGAGTTTTTTAATACTGGTAGCCAGATTTTGTTCATTTTCATGGTTTCCTCCTTTCTGTTGAAATTGTCCACATGCTTGTGGATTTCAATGGCTTCTCTGTGTAGTCTGACATGGTGGTTGTTGGAGTGGTCCAGCATTTCTGTGTTCTCAAATAATACGCTGTGTCCAGGCTGGTTCATCAGGTGCTCTGCTATGGCTGACTTCTCTGGTTGCAGTAGTCTGCAGTGCCTTTCATGTTCCTGGATTCTTGTTTGGGCAACGCTGCGTTTGGTGGTCCCTATGTAGACTTGTCCACAGCTGCATGGTATACGGTAGACTCCTGCAGAGGTGAGAGGATCCCTCTTATCCCATTTTCCCATTTCCAACAGACCTCACTACCTCTGAGGATGCTTGCCATAGATGTAGGCGAAACGTCAGGAGAAATGCCTCTAGACAACATGGCCCTATAGCCCGAAAAAAAAAGTACAAGAACCTAGTATTATCATTAATACTATTGTATATCATCGGTAGTATTATTTTTTTATTTTTTTATTTATCGTGTCATCCGCCACCAGAATATTGTATTACATTTCTGACAGAACAAAACAAACAGATAAAAACACACAAATTTTGCAAACTTGGTAGCTGATTAAATGTCCTTTGGCCAGTATCTGGCCCCTTGGAGTGCCTCTGGTGTTGCTGCAAGAAGATCCTCCCTTGTGCATGTGGCAGGGCTCAGGGTGCATTGCAGCAGGTGGTCAGTGGTTTGCTCTTCTCTACACTCGCATGTCGTGGATTCCACTTTGTGGCCCCATTTCTTGAGGTTGGCTCTGCATCTCGTGGTGCCAGAGCGCAGTCTGTTCAGCGCCTTCCAAGTCGCCCAGTTTTCTGTGTGCCCAGGGGGGAGTCTCTCATCTGGTATCACCCACGGATTGTGGTGCTGGGTTTGGGCCTGCCACGTTTGAACTCTCGCTTGCTGAGGTGTCCCAGTGAGTGTCTCTGTAGATCTAAGAAAACTATTTCTTGATTTAAGTCGTTGACGTGCTGGCTGATGCCCAAACAAGGGATGAGCTGGAGATGTCTCTGCCTTGGTCCTTTCACTATTGGCTGCTACTTCCCAGCGGATGTCAGGTGGTGCAATACCGGCTAAACAGTGTAATTTCTCCAGTGGTGTAGGGCGCAGACACCCTGTGATAATGCGGCATGTCTCATTAAGAGCCACATCCACTGTTTTAGTGTGGTGAGATGTGTTCCACACTGGGCATGCGTACTCAGCAGCAGAGTAGCATAGCGCAAGGGCAGATGTCTTCACAGTGTCTGGTTGTGATCCCCAGGTTGTGCCAGTCAGCTTTCGTATGATATTATTTCTGGCACCCACTTTTTGCTTGATGTTCAGGCAGTGCTTCTTGTAAGTCAGAGCACGGTCCAGAATGACTCCCAGATATTTGGGTGCGCTGCAATGCTCCAGTGGGATTCCTTCCCAGGTGATCTTCAGAGCTCGGGATGCTTGTCTGTTCTTAAGGTGAAAAGCACATGTCTGTGTTTTAGATGGATTAGGGATCAGTTGGTTTTCCCTGTAATAGGCAGTTAGAGCACCTAGAGCTTCGGAGAGCTTCTGTTCAACCATCTCAAAGCTCCCTGCTTGAGCGGTGATGGCACAATCATCAGCATAGATGAAACTCTCTGTCCCTTCTGGCAGTGGCTGGTCATTTGTGTAGATGTTGAACATGGATGGAGCGAGCATGTATTATACTTAATGCATTAATATTATTAATTAACATTATTTATTTACTGTATTTGTATGTTGTCTTTACTAATATAATATATTGTATATACATATAAGAGTTATAATATTATAATGTAATATAATTAATGCTAGTAATAATAAAATATGATTTACATTACATGTAGTATTACTAATAATATTACAATATATGGGTATAGTGCAATACACACACACACATATACAATTTATAATACTGATATTGTACTATGCGAATACAATATATCTTATTTTCTTACATATATAAAAAATGCTCTGCATAATGAGTACCTTTAAAACAAAACAAAAAACCTTAAAAACAAGAAAAAACGATGAACGAAATCACACCAAATTTGGCAACATGTCTCACAACCCAAGGAGTGACCATCACTCAAAAAATATGATTTTGTCATTTGGGAGTTGTAGTTGCTGGGATTTATAGTTTACTTACAATCAAAGAGCATTTCGAACTCCACCAATGATGGAATTGAATCAAACTTGGAACACACGACTCTCATGACCAACAGAAAATACTATAAGGGTTTGGTGGGCATTGACTTTGAGTTTGGGAGTTGTAGTTCGCTTCCATCCAGAGAGCACTGTGGACTCAAACAATGTGGGATCTGGACCAAACTTGGCACAAATATTCCATATGCCAAAATATGAACACAGATGGAGCTTGGGGGAAATAGACCTTGACATTTGGGAGTTGTAGTTACTGGGGTTTATAGTTCACGTACAATCAAAGAGCATTCTGAACCCCACCGACGACGGAATTGGGGCAAACCTCCCACACAGAACCCCCATGACCAACTAAAAATACTGTGTTTTCTGGTGGTCTTTGGTGACCCTTCTGACGCCTGGCTGCTTCCTTCCTGGGGAATCCTTTGTTGGGAGGTGTTAGCTGGCCCTGATTGTTTCCTGTCTGGAATTCCTCTGTTTTCTGAGTGTTGCATTTTATTTACTGTCCTGATTTTAGAGATTATTTTTTTTACATTTTTTTAAAAGAAAAAAAAGCCCCACAAAATCATGGCAATCAAGTTGGTTATTGTATTTGTGTGTCACAGTCTGTGTTTTAGGGAAATAACAGAAATATATCTTGTAAGCCACTCTGAGTCCCCTTCGAGGTGAGAAGGGCGGGATATAAATGCCGTTAAATAAATAAATAAATTCCAACTGTATTGCACAGATAATTATGCTGGGCCAAATGCTTTCTCCCAAACCCAAGTTTTCACTTGTTTGTGAAATGATAGCAGGGAAGGGGCCCATTGACTCCTACTAGGGAGGAGGTTCTACAACCGAGGGGCCGCCACTGAAAAGGCCCTGTCTCTCATCCCCACCAGTTGCACCTACAAAGCTAGTGGGACCAAAAGCAGGGCCTCCCCAGAAGATTTTAACCTCCGTGATGGTTCATAGAGGGAGGTGCGTTGGGACAGGTAAGTTGTATGAACTTGCCATTCGGGATCTTCAGGAGAGAGGCTCTTCTCTCAGTCCCACCTCCCATCTCAAGCTGGGTTGCTGGGAATGAGAGAGAGTGGGCCGCCTTGGTGGCTGCTCCTTGACTCTGGAACTCCCTTGGCCCCTTTCTTGCTGTCCTTCTGGCGGCAGGCTAAAACCTTTTTATTTATTTATTTATTTTTATTTATTATTTGTTTAAAGATAAAGATGTTTAAGTCAGGGGGTGTTGTGGTTCTATATGTTTTATGGTTTTAACTTGAATTGTTTTAAATATTAATTATGTGTAATACTGTTTTAATATTTGTTTATTTTAAGTTATATTGTAATACTTTTAATTTTGAGCTGCTTTGAGCCTCCGTGTGGCGAGAGAAGGCGGGATATAAGTAATCATAATAATTATGATGATTATTAACTGCATCTTTTCATCTTTCACATCCGGAAGCACCATCACGGCGGAGATGTCGGAGTACATCCGGGTGACGGAAGACGAGAGCGAGGAGCCCATCGAGATCCCGTCTGAGGATGATGGGACGGTGCTTCTCTCCACCGTCACGGCTCAGTTTCCCGGGGCGTGTGGCTTGCGGTACAGGAACCCCGTGTCACAGTGTATGAGAGGAGTCCGGTTGGTGGAAGGCATTCTGCACGCCCCGGATAATGGCTGGGGAAATCTCGTCTACGTTGTGAATTATCCCAAAGGTGTGTGATCAGAGGTTTCCTGTCAGTTAGTTGATAGATCCAAAAACCTGTACAGTTGGTCCCCGAGTTACAAACACCTGACTTACTAAACAACGCCTAGTTAAGAACAGGAGTGAGACAACAGGAAGTGAGAGAAATCCTATATGGTATTATTATTATATTTTTATAAAATTACATTAATTGAGGTATCAGTAGGTTAAATGTTTTTGAATATTTACATAAACTGTAATTTAAGATAAGACTGCCCAACTCTGATTAAGCCATTATCCTAACCTTTTTCAATGTAAATGTCCTTACGTATCCTTCCAATAATAATAGAGAGTAAAATAATAAATGGAATAATAATAAAATAATGGAAACGTAATAACAGTAATAGAGTGAAATAATAATCTAATAATAGAGTAAAATAATGGAAATGGAATAACAATAATAGAAAAAAATAAATATAATGGAGTAAAATAATAAATGGAATAATAACAATAATAGAGAAAAATAATAAATGGAATAATAATAAATAGGGTAAGATAATGCATGTAATAAAATAGTAATAATAAAAATATTGTAAATATAATAATATTAAATACACTAAAATAATAAATGGAATAAAAATAATAACAGAGTAAAGTAATAAATAACTGACTTGAGTATAAGCCAAGGGGGCTTTTTCAGCCTCAAAAGGGCTGAAAAACCCAGCTTATACTTAAGTATATATGGTAATCGAGCATTTTACATTACGTTTAACCCCACTTCCCAAAACCCTCTAAATGATATTCAAAAAATGGTTACGTGGAGGGCATGAGTCCATAGAACCAAGTTATACTGGTTAGACTCCAGTGTGACATGTCTTCCTAGAAATTTCAGTTGCTGATAATTTAGTAAAGAAAATCCTTGTTTGAATAAAAATGCCTTAACCAGATGTTGGAAGCAAAGTAGCATTGACTTCTCCGTGCTGATGGTCATATCCCTTTAGACAACAAGAGAAAAATGGATGAGACAGATGCCTCCTCGGCTGTCAAAGTGAAACGAGCTGTGCAGAAAACCTCTGATCTGATTGTATTGGGCCTTCCCTGGAAGACAACAGAACAGGATTTGAAGGAATATTTCAGCACATTTGGAGAGGTTCTCATGGTGCAGGTATTTATCTTTTTGTGTTTATGATTCTAATCTCCTTCATAAAACTTTGGATGTTATTGCTGGGCATGAAGCACTGAAATTGGTCTCCTCGTACTTTGGTTTGCATTTAATTTGGAGGAAAGAATAATAATAATACTAATATATTATAATTATATACTTTATATTACATGTAATATTACTAATTATATTACAGTATAATATTATAGTACAATATAGTAATATATAATATTAATATTGTGCTATGGTAATAATATAATATATTTGCATTTTACTTGTAAGCCGCTAATAATATAATATAATATATTGTATGTATATATATATATCTTGTAAGCTGCTCTGAGTCCCCTTTGGGGTGAGAAGGGCGCCATATAAATGTTGTAAATAAAGAAATAAATATTCCTTCCAGGGATTTATTTATTTCTTTATTTACGACATTTCTATGCCACCCTTCTCACCCCGAAGGGGACTCAGAGCGGCTTACAAGATATATATACATACAATATATTAAATTATTAGCAAAGTACAATATCAGCATTATTTTATTTTATTGTATATTGTACTATACCATTGTATTGTAATACTAGCTGCCCCCTGCCACGCGTTGCTGTGGCCCAATCTGTGTGTATGTTCTTTGTGTGTGTGTGTGTATATTTATGTATATGTGTGTTTTCGTGTGTGAGTGATTTTGCGCATTTATTTATTTATTACATGCGTTGTAATGTAATTTTTGTTTTTTGGCTTTTTAAGTCTCTTCTGCTGTGTTTGTCAGTGTTTTTATGACTGATGGTCACTCATTGGCCTGATACGCATATTGTGTCCAAATTTGGTGTCAATTCATCCAGTGGTTTTTGAGTTATGTTAATCCCACAAACAAACAAATATTACATTTTTATTTATATATATTATTAGTAATATTACATGTAATATAAAATATATAATTATAATATATTATGAGTATTGTGTTACATTATAATATTATAAATATTATATGTTTATACAATATATTATATTTAGCCAGACATTCAAGCAGCTTTTGTTGGACGTTGATGATAGCTTCTTTAAACATGCACAGTTTGCGTCCTTAATATCCTTAGCCTCCCTGTAATACAAAGAAATATTTTCTCTTCGATTAGTTAGATGCAATGGCTCTTGATAGGGGACGTTTGATGGGAGTTGGTCTCTAAGCAGCAACAGTTTGTGTGATGAGAATGTCATCAGAACATTTGAATACTAGTGCGCTTTAATTCAAGTATGGGCCATTGGTGTGGAGTTCCATTACATAATTTCATTTACCTTCTTGCAATCCTAGGTAAAGAAAGACATCAAAACTGGCCACTCAAAGGGCTTTGGTTTTGTAAGATTCACAGACTATGAAACCCAGGTGAAAGTCATGTCTCAGCGCCACATGATAGACGGAAGATGGTGTGACTGCAAACTCCCAAATTCTAAGGTACTTTATATGGCTTTTCCTCCGCTCCTTAAATATGTCACTCTAGTTATGTAGTGTTCCAAAAATTAGATTATCTGCAGTTGGAAATACATTGGTTTGTGATCCAAAGTCCTGTGCTGACATTAGATCCTAATGCCTCGTGGAGCTCTGATTGAAATGTCTCTATCAGGGGTCCACAAACTTTTTAAACACAGGGCCTCAAACTGTTGGAGGGCTGGATTATAATTTGGAAAAAAATGAATGCATTCCTATGCACAGTGCATGCATCTTATTTGTAGTGCAAAAAACACTTTAGAACAATACAATAATTAAAATGAACAATTTTAACTAATATAAACTTATTAGTATTTCATTGGGAAGTGTGGGACTGCTTTTGGCTGATGAGATAGGATTGTTGTTGTTGTTGTTGTGTGCTTTCAAGTCTTCAGACTTAGGTTGACCCTGAGCGAGGGCCGGGTAAATGACCTTGGAGGGCTGTATTCGGCCCGTGGGCCGTAGTTTGAGAATCCCTGGTCTATATGAATTCAACCAAAATTTTTATTTTATTTTATTTATAACATTTCTATGCCGCCCTTCTCACTGCGAAGGTGACTCAGAGCGACTTACAATATATATATATATACATAAAATATATTATATTATGAGCATAGTACAATATCAGTATTATATATTACTACGTTGTACTATACCATTATATTATTATAAGTAATATTACATTATAATATTATAAATATATGTTTTAATGTTATATTATATTATTAATAAAGCACAGGAGACAATATGGAACTGTCTTCTGCCCCCCTCTCTCTTCACTGACCAGAGCAGCAGTTGATGCCGGCGGGGGGGCAGGGGCTCCCAATTGATTACATAGGCAGGAGACAAAATACCTTAAAGGTAACGGCACTCCATGCAGTCATGCCAGCCACATGACCTTGGAGGAGTCTACGGACAACGCCAGCTCTTTGGCTTAGAAATGGAGGTGAGCACCAACCCTCCAGAGTTGGTTTTCCCTTAATGTCAGGGGAAAACCTTTACCGACCTTAAACTTTAGACGGCACAGTTCCAGGACTGGTATATGATTTCTGTAGTTAGTCACCACCTGCTTAGTTTTGAAATCTTATTTCCTACCTATTAATTATGTTATATATTCCTATGTCTAACTTTGGCTTCGGTGTGTGGGTTATTACAAAGTAGAAGCCCCTGGTGGTGCTCGGGTTAAACCGCTGAGCTGCTTAACTTGCCGAAAGGTCAGTAGTTTGTGGAGAGCAAGGTGAGCTCCCACTGTTAGCCCCAGCTTCTGCCAACCTAGCAGTTTGCAAACGTATGAATGTGAGTAGATCAATAGGTACCACTTCGGTGGTAAAGTAACGGTGTTCCATGCAGTCATGCTGGCCACATGACCTTGGAGGTGTCTATGGACAACGGCGGCTCTTCAGCTTAGAAATGGAGATGAGTCCCAGAGGCAGACGCGACTAGACTTAATGTTACCTTTAGGAGCTTCGTATTAACATACATCTTTTGTTCTGCATTGGTACCAGCAAAGTCCAGACGAACCTTTGCGTAGCAGGAAGGTGTTTGTTGGGCGATGCACCGACGACATGACGGCAGACGAGCTCCGTCAGTTTTTTTCGCAGTATGGAGAAGTGGTCGATGTCTTCATTCCCAAACCCTTCAGAGCTTTTGCCTTTGTGACATTTGCTGATGATCAGGTATCTGTCCAAAGTGCCCTGGGTATTTCCCCTGTTTGTGAATAATTTCTCATTGCGTGTGCATGGCTTGTGGAAAGTGGGCAGGGAGAAGTTTTCCTCTATGTTTCATAATAATAATAATAATCTTTATTTATACCCCGTCACCATCTCCCCAATGGGGACTCGGGGCGGCTAACATGAGGCCAAGCCCAAAAATGCAATACAACACAATGGAATGCAGAAAACAAAAATTACATCAGAAAATAATCACAATAGCAAAGTAAAATAATAAAGCAACTTCACACAAAATAAAATCAAACAGGATGGGAAGGCCAAAATGATAAAATAATAAAATGATAATAAAATAAGAAAACCCTGGGTGAGATAGGAATAAAAATATGTAAGTGAGGGAAGCCCAAGAATGATAAAAACAATGGGGCAAATGCCACGATATAAATCATATATCAAGCCTGGTAAATAAATCCAGACATGTTATTAGCCAATAAACAGATTGCTGAAGGATGTTTGCTCGGCCCTTATGGGGCATTGAGTGTTGAAAGGAGGCTCAGGTGAATTGCCGTATATAGACATTAATACATTTAGATACACACAAAACAAAAGCCAGGAAATTGGGTGGGTTTGAAAGAGAGCCATACAAACAAGGACATGAAATACATCTCCTTTCTCTCCTTGTCTCCCTTTTGCTTGGAAAAGAAAACACACTCTTCAGGGAGGGGAAGATGAGAGAGAAATCTATATAAATAAAAATGTAATGTTCGTTTGTGGGATTAACAGAACTCAAAAACTACTGGGGGAATTGGCACCAAATTTGGACACAAGACACCGAACAACCCAATGTATGTCCTTCACTCATAAAAACCCTGAAAAACACAGCAGAAGGGACTTAAAAAGCCCCCAAAAGCTAAATGACAATACAGAAAAAAGGAAGAAAGAGGGAGGGAAGGGGAGAAAAGAAAGAAAGAAAATAAAGAGGGAGGGAAAGAAAGAAGGAAAGGGAGAAGGAAGCATGGAAGCAAAGAGAGAAGGAAGGAAGGAAAGAAAGAGGTAGAGAAGGAAGAAAGGAGAGAAAGAAAGGGAAAGAAAAAAGAGAAAGAAGGAAGGAAAGAGGGAGTGAAGGAAGGGGGGAAGATGTAGAGAAAGAGGGAGGGAAGGAAAGAGAGAAGGAAGAAAAGAGACGGCAGAAGAGAAAGAAAAAGGGGGAAGGAAGGAAAGAGATAGAGAAGGAAAGACAGGAAGGAAGTAAAAAGGAAGTGAAGGAAGGAAGGAAAGGAGAGAAAGAGGGAAGGTTGTGATGGGTACAGCTAGTCTATATAAATGAAAATGTCATGTTCGTTTGTGGGATTAGCATAACTCAAAAACCACTGGACGAATTGACACCAAATTTGGACACAAGACACCTATCAGGCCAACGAGTGACCATCACTCAGAAAAACACTGAAAAACACAGCAGAAGGGACTTAAAAGCAAAAAAACCCAAAAACTACATGTGCAAAGCCACATTGTATATACTCGAGTATAAGCCGACCTGAATATAAGCCGAAGCACTCAATTTTACCACAAAAAATTGGGAAAACATATTGACTCGAGCATAAGCCGAGGGTGGGAAATGCAGCCACTACAGGTAACCTTCAAAATAAAAATAGATACTAATAAAATTACATTAATTGAGGCATCAGGAGGTGAAATGTTTTTTAATATTTACATAAATCTGTAATTTGAGATAAGACTGCCCAACTCTGATTAAATCATTACATATCTTCAATGTAAATGTAGTTACGTGTCCTTCCAACAATAATATAGAGAATAAAATAATAAATATAATAATAATAAAGTAAAATAAAGGAAATGCAACAATAACAGTAATAATAGAGTAGAATAATAATTGTAATAATAGAGTAAAATAATAAATGCAATAATAATAAAGTAAAATAATAAATGTAATAATAATCATAAATAGTGTAAAATAATAAATATAATAATAATAGGGTTAAATACTGCAAATGTAATAATAATAAAGAGAGTAAAAAATACATGAAATAAAAATAATACTAATAACCGAGTTAAATAATAAATAACCTTGACTCGAGTATAAGCCAAGGGGAGTGTTTTCAGCCTAAAAAAGGGGTTGAAAAACTAGGCTTATACTCAAGTATATACACACACAAAACACATATACACAGACTGGGACACAGCAACGCATGGCAGGGATGGCTAGTATATCATATATTGCAAGCAATGGCCTCCAGGCTCCACTGACCGGCTTGACCCCATGATAAGCTGAAAAAACTGGGCTTATCTTTGAGTATATACGATAAGTTATGGAAAGCTAGTTCTTTGGATCCAGAACCTTGTTTTGTTTTACTCCTGGGCTGCCAAGCAATGGTTTGTTTACAAAATATCTGCATCATAGTAACCTAGTTGAGCAAGGAGCTGTATTAATTGCAGTTGAGATTAGTCATGGGTCCGGTATTAGTGTTATCCATTTATTTCGTGTTTCCGTTTCGTACCGTCCATTCGGATGTCACAAAGCAGTACAACCCCCTTTGTCACTGAAGCTTAGAAATGTTAACTGCAGCTTATGTAAGGCAGTGAGTTTCTAAAGGGACCAAATGGCCGCTTGTATAAAGCAGGAACAGTATGAGGTATAGTGCTTTCGAAATGAAAATCATTCAGTCGCTCCAATTTTTAGGATAAGCAAACTCCCCATTACTGCAAGGGGAACAATATTACTTGGGAGGTCGTTATTGTGTTCTCCAAATTAAGCCCTGTAGACTAAATAGTTGCTGTTGTTTTAAAGCAGTGTTTCTCAACCTTCCTAATGCCGCAACCCCTTTATACAGTCCCTCATGTTGTGGTGACCCCCAACCATAACATTACTTTGCTGTAATTTTGCTACTATTATGAATCGTAATCTAACTATTTCCATTGCTACTTCATAACTGTAATTTTGATTCTGTTATGAATTGTAATGTAAATATTTTCGTTGCTGTTTCTATTGTTCGCGTTTTTGGTTTGCGTTCGGTTTCTCCTTACTGTAATTGTTGTTTGGGCTTGGCCTCATGTAAGCCACTCCGAGTCCCCATTGGTGGTGGAGTTTGGGGAAAATAGACTTGACATTTGGGAGTTGTAGTTGCTGGGATTTATAATTCACCTACAATCAAAGAGCATTCTGAACTCCACCAACAATGGAATGGAACCAAACTCGGCACACCGAGCTCCCATGACCAACAGAAAATACTGGTTTTCATAGGTATTGACTTGAGTTTTGGTGACCTTGAGTTTTGGAGTTGTAGTTCACTTACATTTAAAAAAACTGTTGACTTCAACAATGATAGCTCTCGACCAAACTTGGCACGAATACTCAATATGCCCAAATGTGAACACTGGTGGAGTTTGGGGAAAATAGACCTTGACATTTGGGAGTTGAAGTTGCTGGGATTTATAGTTCATCTACAGACCACTTTTTCCATCAGCCCACTTTGGTTGGGATTCAATGTTTACTTTTAAGCTCTTTTTTGTATTTATATATGAATTATTGTATGTTTACTTTTAAGCTTTTTTATTGTATTTCTATTTGAATTACTTCTAAGCTTGTTATTGTATTTATACTCGAATTATTATCTCATGTTTATTATTGTATGTTTAAATTGATATGTTATGTTTATTATTATATGTGTAATGCGGCATTGTATGCCATGGATTGTAAGCCACCCTGAGTCCCCCACTGGGGTGAGAAGAGTGGGGTATAAATGTAGAATAATAATAATAATAATAATAATAATAATAATAATAATGAGGGTTCTGAACTCTACCAATGATAGAATTGGGCCAAACTTCCCACCAAGAACCCCCATAACTAACAGAAAATACTGTGTTTTCTGATGGTATTTGGTGACCCCTCTGACACCTTGTGACCCCACCCACCCCCCAGGTTGAGAAACATTGTTTTAAAGTTCTTTGCACATGTAATTCTCTTCTCTGTCTCCTGTTCACAAAGTTACTCAGTCTTCCTTCCTTTATTCTTACAGGTTGCCCAGTCCCTTTGTGGCGAGGACTTGATCATAAAAGGAATCAGCGTCCATATATCCAATGCTGAACCTAAGCATAGTAACAGTAGACAACTAGAAAGAGGTGGAAGATTTGGTGGTAATCCAGGAGGCTTTGGGAATCAGGGGGGATTTCCTAACCGGGGCGGAGGCGGCGGAGGAGGAGGGCTGGGAAACAACCAGGGGAGTAACATGGGGGGCGGAATGAACTTTGGGACGTTTAGCATCAACCCCGCCATGATGGCGGCGGCTCAGGCAGCGCTCCAGAGCAGCTGGGGGATGATGGGCATGCTAGCCAGCCAGCAAAACCAGTCTGGGCCTTCTGGGAACAACCAACCCCAAGGCAATATGCAGAGAGAGCAGAACCAGGGGTTCAGTTCAGGGAGCAATTCCTATGGGAGCTCCAATTCGGGCGCAGCGATCGGGTGGGGCTCATCAAACACAGGCTCTGGCAGCGGGTTTAATGGCGGTTTTGGCTCAAGCATGGATTCCAAATCGTCTGGCTGGGGCATGTAAACAACGTAATACTGATTCTGTGGTGGGAAATCAGATTCCCGCCCTTCCCCTTAGAGCTCCTGGTAAGTATATAATGACATGCATATACTATAAAAAGAATAAATAAACAAACAGACAGGAGTTGGGAGGGGGATCCAAATCAATTTGTTCAGCGTGTAGTATATTTCGACAGTATTTTTGACACTTTTTTTTCTTTTGTAAGGAAGAGGAAAGGAAAAAAAGAGAAAAGATTAAATGGAATTTTATAGTTTTTTTCTTACCATGAGTTAGGAATATGGGAGTGGTTTGGAAGTGAACTGTTTTGCCTGATTTGGTAAACAACGCACTGCAATTTGGATTAGGGATTTGTAAAAAGAAAAAAGAGAAAAATATCTTAAAATTCCTCATTTTGCATGTTTCGAAAATGCAAGCCATTTTTCAGAAACTGCATCCTTTTTTCTTTTTTTTTTGGAAAATTAATTTGATCCCCCCGCCATAAGAATTTTTCTCTCTCTCTCTTTCTCTCCCTCCCTGTTTTCCCCCCAAAATGTCCCGTGCGGAGAATGCAATGTTGGTGTCGGCTTCTTTTCCTTTTAACACTGTCTTCCCCTCCTCATACTAAAAAAAAGTACGGTATGAAGACCTCATTTAAATCCTTGCCGCTCATCTCATTTCCAAAAACAAAACATGTGTTTGGAAGAAGCACTTCAAAAAAAATCAAAACACATTCAAAAAAACAAAAACAAAAAGCCTGCCTTAGGAAATACTCCATGCTTTCCTCATCCAAGACTCCTTCCATCACGCTGCACATTCTACTACGTCTTAAGACGGTGGGTGTTCCATTTTTTATCCGCTACTCTTTTTTTTATTTCATGGAGAGTCGTACTCAACGCTATGAACGCAAGGCTTGTGAGATGGAAACCGGAAAGGCTTGTCTGAACTTTTTGGAGACCTTTGTGTGGGCTTCGATTGGTGTTGCCGAGGAATGAGAGGGCTTGGTATGTGCGAGAAAGAAAGAAAAAAAAAAGGAAGGAGGCGCATGCAGAGAGAGACTTGGTGGTGCATTATGGGATATATAATATTTTTTTTGGTCCCCCCTTGGCACGATGTCCCTCGATCCCGTGGCTTTTTTGGTGAGAGAGTGTGCGGAGCGCAATGGGAGCGGACGTACGAGTGTTTTTTTGTTTTTTCTCTTGGCGTTCAGACGGACATCCCAATCTGGAAGAACTTAAAGGGGGACGTAGTGGGAGGGGGTGTTTTTTTTACTTAGTTAACCAATTAGTTGAATGTGTTAAGTGACAAGAATATCTGTAATACTTTTTTTCCCTCCTTTATGTCAACTCTGCTGTGAATGCTGTATGGTGTGTGTTCCTTTCTGTTCAATGATCCTGTAAGTGTGGTAACGTGACTTGACGGTGGGGCTTTTTGGACGGGGGCGTCTGGCTCGGCGGGGCGTTTTGCGGACCTTTTGCGGCAAAGCGCTCTCCTGAGCTCAGAGGTTCCCTTTGTGGGTGGAAGTTTCTCTGTCTGTAAGATATCCATATGAATGCTGTTTGCTGCAGTTCTGTGTTTGGATGCTTTTTATAAGATTTGTCAATGTAGGAAATTCTTAAATAAAACCGATTTAAGTAATATGTGTGTGTGTTTGAAAGCCCCCCCCCCCCCCCAATGCAATGAGTTCATAGCTGTTTTGGGGGGAAATGCATTTTTTAATTGGGTGAAAACTGTAAACATGTCTTTGTTTTTTAGTTTGCCTCTTTCATTGGTGTACTTGACACTCAATAGCTCAGATCCAGTCCCATCTTCATAGCGTTTTTGTGCAACACACATCTGAAATCTGGCTCTGCCAAATGAGGTACCCCTTTTCTCTTGAACAATTCCATTTAGGGTGCTAGGGGCCGTTCCGCACAGCCCTATATTCCAAAATATCAAGGCAGAAAATCCCATATTATCTGAATGTGGACTAAGATAACTCAGGGCCCTTTCACATAGCTCTATATCCCAGGATATCAAGGCAGAAACATCAGGAGAGAATGCTTCTAGAACATGGCCATACAGTCCGAAAAACCTACAACAGCCCAGTTGTCGTTCACCTGCATCCAGAGAGCACTGTGAACTCAAGCAATGATGGATCTAGACCAAACCTGGCATGAATATCCAATATTTATTTATTTATTTGCGACATTTATATGCCGCCCTTCTCACCCTGAAGGAGACTCAGAGCGGCTTACAGGATATATATACATACAACATATTAAATTATTAGCATAGTACAATTTCAGTATTATATATTACTATATTGTACTACACCATTTTATTCTAATATAAGTAATATTACATGTAATATAAAATATGTAATTATATTATTAGTATTATATTGTATTACATTATAATATAAATATTATTTGTATATACAATATATTATATTATTAGATTTGGCTTGGATGACTAGGACGGTTTTAAATGGTGTATTTTAATATTTTGATCAGTGTTTTTAATGTTTATGTGTGTATATAAGAATTGGAGTCCCAGCATTGAATGTTTGCCGTATATATGCTGTGCTCCGCCCTGAGTCCCCTTCGGGGTGAGAAGGGCGGAATATAAATGTTTTAAATAAAATGATAAATAAATAAAATCCCACAATATCTGCTTTGAACTGGGTTATCTTGAGTCTGCATTCAGATAATGTGGGATTTTCTGTCTTGATATCCTGGGATAAAAGGCTGTGTAGAAGGGCCCCCAGTTCAAAGCAGATATTGTGAGATTTTCTGCTTTGATATTCTGGGATGTAGGGCTGTGTGGAAGGGTCGTAGGAGGTGGAGAGCCCATACTTTCTTTAGGCCTCCATTATAGAACCTCTTTATTGCATTCTCTAGATTACCGAAAGGGTGGCACACTGAGTGGGTGGCTCAGCTCATTTAGATACGGGAAACAAGTCTTTAACCAAAGACAAACAAAGTGTTTTACTGTGTTTATGATCAGGGCCAACAACATCATGGACTTAGTAACTCTAAATACCGTATATACTCAAGTATATGCCAAGGCACCTAATTTTACTACAACAACCTGGGAAAACTTATTGAATTAAGTATAAGCCAGGGTGGGAAATGCAGCAGTTACTGGTAAATTTCAAAAATAAACTGGGGTGGGGTGGTTGAAAAAGTGGAGAAATGAGGTGGAAAGGGGGTAGCTGGAAAAGTAGAACGGATTGGAGTGGGAAAGGGAAACAACTGAGGTGTGAAATGGGGGCTGGAAACTGGGAAATGTTGGGATGGAAAGGGGGGTGGAAAAGTGGAAAAGACCTAGTTTATAAACTTGAGTGTGAAGGGGGGTTGGGAAAAGGTGGGGAAATTGGGGTGGGAAAGAGGAGCAGCTGGAAAAGGTTGGAGTGGGGAAAAAAGAAAGATTGCGAAATGAGCAAGATTGGGGTGCAAAAGGGGGCTGGAAAGGTGGAAAGATTGGAGTGGGAAGGGGCAAATGGAGAAGTGGGAAAGATTGAGGTGTGGGACTGGGAAAGATGGATGAGAAAGGGGCTGGGAAAGTGGGAAACTGCAATGGGAAAAGGTACAAGACTGAAATGGGAAAGTGGCTAGAACCTAGGAAAGGCTGGAATGGAAAGCGAGCTGGAAAAGTTGGAGAGAGGAGCTGGGGATAGTAAAGACTGGGGTGAGAAAGGGGTGCTGGAAAGGGGGAAGTTGGAAGGACTGAGGAGAGGAAGGTGTGTGGCCTCTCCTCTTCTCTTGGCATAGCAACCCAGCTGAGTCACTGTGCTGAGGGGATAGAAAAGAAAGGCATATGTGGGGAGAGGAAGTCGTGTGCTAGGAGGAGAGAAAAGTGAGGAGAGGAAGGCGAGTGCGAGCAGGAGAGGAAGGCGTGTGCAAGGGGGAGAAAAAGGCGCGTGTGAGGGGGAGAAGAAGGTGCGTGCAGGGAACTGAGCACGGTGACCGAGGAGTAGAGGAAGGCGTGTGCGAGGAGATGAAGGTGCGTGCAAGGAGGAGAGGAAGGCAAGCGAGGAGGAGAGGAAGGCGCATGCAAGGAGGAGAGGAAGGCGTGTGCAAGGAGAAAAAGTCACGTGCGAGGAGGAGAGGAAGGCGTTTGCAAGGAGGAGAGGAAGGCGTTTGCAAGGAGGAGAGGAAGGCGCGTGTGAGGAGTAGAGGAAGGTGAGCGAGGAGAGGAAGGTGCGTGCTAGGAGGAGAGGAAGGCGCATGCAAGGAGGAGAGGAAGGCGTGTGCGAGGAGAGGAAGGCGTGTGTGAGGAGAGGAAGGCGTTTGCAAGGAGGAGAGGAAGGGTCATGCAAGGAGGAGAGGAAGGCGTGTGCGAGGAGAAGAAGGCGTGTGCGAGGAGGAGAGGAAGGCGTTTGCAAGGAGGGGAGGAAGGCGCGTGCAAGGAGGAGAGGAAGGCGCATGCAAGGAGGAGAGGAAGGCGCGTGTGAGGAGGAGAGGAAGGCTGGTGCGAGGGGGAGAGGAAGGCCGGTGCGAGGGGGAGAGGAAGGCGCGTGCGAGGAAGAGAGGAAGGTGAGCGAGGAGAGGAAGGCTGGTGCGAGGGGGAGAAGGCGCATGTGAGGAGGAGAGGAAGGCACAAACTCCCCTCCCCTCGACACAGCGGCCCAGCTGAATTTCTCTGCAGAGAACTGAGGGTCCTGGTCGGAAAGTGTGGGGCTGAAAGAAGGGCTTATTTCAGCCCCACGCCTACCCACCAAGACCCTTGCTCAAGTATAAGCTGGGGGGACTTTTTCAACCTAAACAAAGGGCTGGAAAACTAGTCTTAGATTCATGTATATACAGTAATTGTTAAACTGCTAGAGCAGTGGTTCTCAACCTGGGGTCCCCAGATGTTTTTGGCCTACAACTCCCAGAAATCCCTGCCAGTTTACCAGCTGTTAGGATTTCTGGGAGTTGAGGGCCAAAAACATCTGGGGACCCCAGGTTGAGAACCACTGTGCTAGAGTCATTCCCCCCCCCCCCTCGGTTTATACTCGAGTGGATACGTTTTCCCTGTTTTTGTGGTAAATTTAGGTGCCTTGTCTTATACTCGCCTATGTACGGTAAATTATGTCCCTGCCAAATAACGAGGAGCTTGCAGTGTATTATTGTGTGCTTACCTTGGTCTTGGTGTTCACTGCTCACATCCAGTCTCGACACCCCGAATCCTGGCTCTCGGTGTAAAACAAATCTCTGTGTTTTCCTGAGGAGGACTATTGGTTAATCAGTTGCTTAGCCTTTTCTGCACCTAAATCCGATCCATTGCCAAACTGTATACCATCTGAATTTTGCATTTTAGCATTTGCACTAATCCCCGCTACTGCTTCTGAGTAACACTTAATATGGTATTCTCGGATCTCCCAAGCCACCCCAGGAAGGATCACGAGGGTAAGTTGTATACATCACCAGCATGGTTTCAATACTTTCTTTCAGCTTGTTTTGATTTATTTCCCCCTTCTTAAAGTGTAAGGCCAACTCTCAGCAGAAGGGGAAACGGGGTACCTTAATGCTGTAAAGTATGCGAAGGGTTCGACGCTCCCCTTCCTCGCATCCTTGAGTATATTAGAAATGTTTTCAAACATTATTCATATCTCGCATTTCCTTCATTAGTGTTTAAAGTGAGCTAATAAAAGGCATTGTCATAACTTGATTGTCTGGAGTCGTGTTTTGCTTGAGCTTTCCGTAGGCCCACATCGATGGCCCTAATGCAATTTAAAGTGGATGAATAAGGAACACAGTCAGTTTGCCACTCTTAGAAGGATCGTCTTGCTAATGAGCTTCATTTAGTAATAAACAGCATAGTAATTTAACCGAGGCCCTGTGTGAGCAAATGTGTTGTGTGTTTTGGTTACCTGCTGAGCGTCTCTTAATTACGGAGGCTTTGCTACTCAAATAGATGTAATGTTGACGATTTCCCTCTTACAGTCCAAATTTGTGTGGGTGTGAATTGAATCCCAGAGCACATTGGTCTCAGCAGTTGCAAATATAATGTTGCAGCTGACTGAACAGCGCTTCACGGGGGGTCTTGTCCTGTTCTTCTGAGTTGTATGCATCTGTGCTTTCTTTGTATAGCTGTTTCTGACTGTCAATACAGACTCCTTATAAGATCAAAAGGGAGCCACGGTGGCACAATGGGTTAAACCCTTGTGCCGGCTGAACTGCTGACCTGAAGGTTGGCAGTTCGAACCTGCAAGACGGGGTGAGCTCTCGCCTGTCAGTCCCAGCTTCTCAGACTGGGACATGAGAGATGCCTCCCACAGGATGGTAACCCATCCGGGCATCCCCTAGGCAACATCCTTACAGACAGCCAATTCTCTCACACCAGAAGGACTGCTGACCGAAAGATCGGTGGTTCAGATCTGGGGAGTGGAGTTTGCTCTTCTCTGCCAGCCCCAGCTTCCCATGCAGGGACATAAGAAAAGCCTCACACATCCGGGCATTTCCTGGGCAATGTCCTTGCAGACAGGCAATTCTCTCACACCAGAAGGACTGCTGACAGAAAGGTCAGTGGTTTGAATCCAGGATGCGGAGTGAGCTCCCATCTATCAGCCCCAGCTTCTCATTCAGGGACATGAGCAACGTCCTTGCAGACAGCCAATTCGCTCACACCAGAAGAACGGCTGACCAAAAGGTCAGCGGTTCAAATCCGGGAGACGGCGTGAGCTCTCATCTGTCTGCCCCAGCTTCTCAATTGGGGACATGAGAAATGCCTCCCACAGGATGGTAACATCCGGGTGTCCCCTGGGCAACGTCCTTGCTGACAGCCAATTCTTTCACTCCAGAAGGACTGCTGACCGAAAGATCAGTGGTTCGAATGCAGGATGCAGAGTGAGCTCCCGTCTATCAGCCCCAGCTTCTCATTCAGAGACATGAGAGAAGCCTCCCACTGGATGGTAACACATCCGTGTGTCCCCTGGGCAACATCCTTGCAGACAGCCAATTCTCACACAACAAGGATTTCTGACCAAAAGGTCGGTGGTTCAAATCTAGGGAGCAGGGTGAGCTGTTGTTTTTTAGACCCAGCTTCCCATGCAGGGACATGAGAGAAGCCTCACACAGTATGATAACACATCCAAGTGTCCCGATAAGCAACGTCCTTGCAGACATCCAATTCTCTCACATCAGAAAGACTGCTGACTGATACTCTCCATCCACCGCATTCCCTGCATCAACCCAGTTTGTAACTATATCCAAAAAAAAGAAATCAGATTTGTCTGGTATGACTTGTTTTTGACTAATATTTTGTTTCTAAGTGTTTGCAGACCACTTTGGTAATGATCTTTTCCAGAATCTTGCTAGGACCTGTTCCCAGGTAGGTACCCTGTTTTCCCAAAAATAAGACATCCCCTGAAAATAAGACCTAGTAAAGATTTTGCTGAATTGCTAACCCCCCCCCCCAAAGTAAGACCTAGCAAAGTAGCCAGGTACTTGAGAGCCCATATTTTTTGTGGCCCTGTGTGTGAGGGCCACTATATTTGTTATATACTGACAACTACTGTACAGTATATAATAAATTTCCTTTTTTTTTGTTCAACAACAAATGTGACTTTTTCAGGGAAATGGGGTATATGTAGAATTGTGGCATTCCGATTACTTGCGTTGCAATAGAGGAATGTATTATTTTATTGGAATAACATCATTCCTAAGAATTGCGTGCAATGGTGTCTTCAATCCATGAGATGTAATTCATGACTTTAGTGTACACGCCATACAGCCCTGCAGCCCCGCACTCCAAACCCCAGGATACAACACCACCAACAAACCACGTCCTGGTGTCCAAATCATAAAATACTAATGAGCCACCGCTATCTCCGCTGCAGGAATCGTTTCCCCCGTGGTCGTACCCGGCACAAAGCATATTTTCCGTCAGGACTAGTGGCTTCCCCTCCAAGCTATGGCCGGCGTAGGCAGCTTTACACTTCTTGGGATCCACAACGGGTAACTCAGTATACAACAAGAAAGGGGACTGCCTCCTTTTCTCGGTTTTCCCCCACCCAGCCACCACTCCGATGTCGCTCGTGTTCACGTGGAATCTGCCACTTCTTCCTGGCAAACAAATCGGGGTGATGTTGGCATTGATAGGGACTTTGTGTCTCAGTTTGATCAGAGCAATGTCGTTGTCAAAGTTGATGCCGTTGTTGGCGAAATCCGAATGGACAAAAGCGGATTCGGCCCAGGCTGGGTGGTAACGGGGGGAACGCTTGTTCAGAAGCCCCAGCTTCAGCGTCAGGGAGGATGCGTCCGCGGGATTGCTGAGGACGTGGGCAGCTGTTAAGATCCAGTTGTCGTGTAAGAGAGCTCCGCCGCCTGTTGCTCCTTGCGCGTCGGTGATCAGAACCTGCCAAGGAAACTGGCCAGGCCGTGCCCTTTTGCCACCAAATATGCGCTGCAGGGCGTTCGCCGATTGGACTCCACAAACTGGCAAGAGAAAAAGAATATCCATAAGTCATGGTTTTGATATGACAATTGAAACTTGATTGTCTTAGATTTAGTTCTCTTACTATTAACTTCTGGGAGTTAAAAGTCAACGTTTCTTGCAAGCCAATGGCATATCAAGGCTAATGAATGCTAACTCAGTGGTTCTCAGCCAGTGGGTCCCCAGATGTTTTGGTCTTCAACTCCCAGAAATCCTTACAGCTGGTCAACTGGCTGGGATTTCTGGGAGTTGCAGGCCAAAACACCTTGGGACCCACAGATAGAGAACCACTGATCTAGATCTATATAGTGACCTTAGGATGCCCTCAAGGACCATCTAGATCTATATAGTGACCTTAGGAGGCCCTCAAGGATCATTTAGATCTATATAGTGGCCTTAGGAGGCCCTCAAGGACCATCTAGATCTATATAGTGACCTTAGGGGGCCCTCAAGGACCATCTAGATAAGTGGTTCTCAACCTGTGGGTCCCCAGATGTTTTGGCCTTCAACTCCCAGAAATCCTAACAGCTAACAGATGCCATTGGCTTGCAAGAAATGTTGACTTTTAACTCCTATAAATCAATAGTAAGGGAACTGGAGCCCACATTTGGAGAGACAAGGATTCCCTAATCTCAGTGCATCTGTTTTAATTAATGTTTCCTGTATAATATCATGAGACAGTGTAACGGTTTGTGCAATGGACTATGACTGAAGGCCAGAGCTCAGGACTGGAAACGTTGGGTGACGTTAGGCAAGTCACAGTCTCCCAGCATAAAAGGACTTTAAAGGGGGTTATTTTCTCTTAAGCATCTTAATTTCACCTTGTACAGCTCTGAGATGGGATGTCTACAGTGGCGAAGTGATGTAGCTCTGCTAAAACGCAAGCTGTCTATATAAAGTTCAACTCCTGTTAGGTCTCGGAGGATTCCTATCCAAAACTGTTGGGTAGATTTTGGCCTTCTAAGATATACTTGAGCGTTTCTCAACCTGAGGGTTGGGACCCCTGGGTGGGAGGGTCGTGAGGGGGTTTCAGAGGGGTCACCAAAGATAATCACAAAACATATTGCTGATGGTCTTAGAAACCTGTTTGGCAGAGAAGGCTGAAGATCTCTTCCTTCAGTGAGGGCCCCTAGTCTAACTACTAGATCAGCGGTTCTCAACCTGGGCGTCGCGACCACAAAGGGGGGGGGGGTCGCTAGGAGGTTTCCGAGGGGTCACCAAAAGCAATCAGAAAACATATTTCTGATGGTCTTAGGAACGCCTTTGGCAGAGAAGGCTGAAGATCTTTCCGCCTGTCCTTCTCTTCCTTTTTGGAAACAGATGGTGAATCCTCCCACCAAAAGCCTTCCTCCACTTCTCTTCTCAGCCAAGGGGAGGGCTGTTTCTGAGGCTCCAAGCGGGAGAGCAGGCGTGGTCGGCGCATGTCAGCATGATGCGCATGTGCGGTCAAGGGAGAGTGTGCAAGGCTGGAGGGAGACTCATGCGAGGCTGGAGGGGAGGGCTGTTTCTGAGTCTCCCAAGTAGAAGAGCAGGTGTGGTCAGTGCATGTCAGCATGATGCGCATGTGCGGGCAAAGGAGAGTGTGCGAGGCTGGAGAGAGGCTCACGCGAGGCTGGAGGGGAGGGGAGGGCTGTTTTTGGTCCAGTGAATGTGCTAGAGCACCAGTCTCAATGTCTATCCATGTGTGGGGAAGGGAGAGCGTGCAAGGCTGGAGGGAGGCTCCAGCTTATACCAGCTGGATCATCAGGAAGTGGCAGTCCAAACGCCTGTAGGCTCAAAACTTCACCCGTGGCATTTTTATTTATTCAGGAGCGAATCAAAACAGTTGTACCCTTGGCATAAACATAGATGGAATAATGGTCTGGCTTAATGCATAAGGCAGCTAGCTGCCTGTGTTCCTGTAGCTGTGTTTGGGAAATGTGAAGGGAAAGTCCAGATGCATTTGTTCTAAATCAGAACAAGACAGATGAAATATTCAAGACACTCTTAACTTGGATATATCGCCAGCTAGCAAAACATAAAGTACTGAGTATTTTTCCCCTGAACACAAAATGAAATTTATTGCCTTGGCTGTAATGAAGAGAGATTTTAAAACTGGATATTGGCTGTTTTATGCTTCTGGCTTTTGAGAAATCACTTCCATCAAGCAGAGTTAACTTCCCATCTGTGACCGAAACATGTTTTCTGACCCAAATATTGGCAGAATTGTGGAAAGTCCATTGTGTTCTTGTAGAGCCATTATGTACCTTTGCCCGAAATATGGCTTAACCTAAAACTATTATCTGAGTGACTCATTTCTAGTTCGTTGTTTGCCTTTTAAATGTTCAGTCTGATGGCTTTGTTGCTACAAGGGTTGAATGAAAAGTAATGCCTCCACCTACGTAACTCCTAAACAGGTAGCAGTACTGGTATGCGGCAGGTACTGGCTTGTTCAGTAGACTCTCCTCTACAATTCCATTTTGGCAGGAAGCCTTAGCATTGAACGGTTGTGATGTTAAAGTGCGAAGTATAGAACCCTGCGCAGACGGTCGGTCAATGCAACTTAAGCAACATGCAGTCATTGAATTCTTGACAACAGAAGGTGTCACCCCAAAGGAGATTCATCAGAGAATGCAAGCTGTTTATGGGGATTGTGTTGATATGTGTCATTGGGCGAGTAAGTTTAAAGATGTTGCGGTGACACCTTCTGCTGTCAAGAACTCAATGACTGCACATTGCTTAAGTCGCATTGACTGACTGTCTGTGCAGGGTTCCATCCTTTGCACTTTAACAACACAACCGTTCAATGCTAAGGCTTCCTGCCAGAATGGAACTGTAGAGGAGAGTCAACTGAACAAGCCAGTACCTGCTGCATACCAGTACTGCCATCCGTTGAGGAGTTACGAAGATGGAGGCATTACTTTCATTCAACCCTCGTACATAATCTTTATAGGTTTCTTATAAAGATATTGTGGGAAATTAGAAGGAACTATACAGTAAAGTCTTGCTTAATCGACATTGACGGCTGGACAGAACGTCAGATAAACAAAAATGTCGGATAATACAGAGTCTCCTACTGCCCACAGGTTGGGAACCACTACTCTAGTCAGTCTATATACTCTTTTGAAGTGTCATGCAAAACTCTCAAACATTTTTGAGCGCCTTGTATGTGGCAGCTTCTCACATTACCTGGTTCACAGACAGGAGGAGCTTTCCTTCCCTTGGCATCTCTCCAGTAGCCATCAGGGGCACATTGGTAGTCGCCTAAATGAAAGAACTGAGTGAAAATCAAAGCAGTTTCAGTGACCTTTCAGGAAATAGTGAGCTCCTCGGATCATTGTGACAATCATTCTTTTTTGTTTACAGCTCCCTTGTTGCAAAGAGAAAGTATCCCGTTTTTATACTTTGAAGTCTTCTAGGCTGTAGGTTAGCAAATGATAGTTCAGGGTCCACTTTGACCAGGGACCACTTGACCAGGGACCACTTTGACCAGGGACCACTAGACCAGGGACCACTTCGATCAGGGACTACTTTGACCAGGGACCAGTTAAACAGGGACTATTTGACCAGGAACCACTTTGACCAGCGACCAGTAGACTAGACTCCACTTTGACCAGGGACCATTTCAATCAGGGACCACTTCGATCAGGGACCATTTTGACCAGGGACCAGTTAACCAGGGACTATTTGACCAGGGACCATTTTGACCAGGAACCAGTTAACCAGGGACTATTTGACCAGGGACCACTTTGACCAGGGACCAGTTAACCAGAGACCACTTTGACCAGGGACCACTTTGACCAGGGACAGGCTCCGATTTCTCTTACCAGAAAGCCCTGCTTTCAGAGCATAGTAGGGGCTCTCACAGGTGTATTTGATCTCTGCCTGGTATGTGGTAACATCAGGCCCCGTGGTGTAGACGAGGGTCCCATTTGCTGCGTCTACAGCTGGGCCACAGTCAACAACTGCAAAATGGAAAAGCATATTTAAAAAGTCTCCTGAGCAAATGGGAAATCCAAAAGAAACCTTCCTGTGACAACATATTCTGTGGATACCAATGTGTTGGATTTGAATGCAGATGACTACTGCAAATCCAAAGACCCTTTCTCAACCCCTTGTTGTTGACCTACTGGTACACTGAGCCATTGGCTTGTCCCAGGAACCATCCTTTTGACATATCGCTGTGAAGGATTCCATAATCTTCTCGTTCTGAGATGGAGAGAAAAGAATACATCCATGCATTTTTTCCTTGGAAAAAAAGATACCTGTGACATCTCATATGGGTGTTTTCCCTTGTGTGGAAACCAGGGTTAGAGAATGTGTTTGTTGTTGGCTATTGGTAATGATTATGAGGTGAAATCTGGTGTTTTCTTGCTGTGAATTTTTGCTTCTGTTTTTCCTCCCACTCCCAAATTTGAAATGCTGTTCTCTGTATACCCTACAGAATACTTTAAAACAGTGGTTCCCAACCTTTTTTGACTAGGGACCACTTGATCAGGGACTACTTTGACCAGGGACCACTTTGACCAGGGACCACTTTAACCAGGGACCTCTTGATCAGGGACCACCTTGACCAGGAACCACTTGACAAGAGAACACTTTAACCAGGGACCACTATGACCAAGGACCACTTGACCAGGGACCACTTTGATCAGGGACCACCTTGAACAGGAACCACTTGACAAAAGAACACTTTGACCAGGGACCACCTTGACCAGGGACCACTTGAACAGAGACAGCATTGACCAGGGACCACTTGACCAGAGACCACTTTGACCAGGGACCACTTGACCAGGGACCACTTTGACCAGGGACTACTTTGACCAAGGACCACTTTGACCAGGGGCCTCTTGACTAGGGACCACCTTGACCAGGGACCACTTGACAAGAGAAGACTTTGACCAGGGACCACTTTGAACAGGGACCACTTTGATCAGGAACCACTTGGACCAGGGACCACTTGGACCAAGGACCACTTTCACCAGGGACACTTTCACCAGGGACCACTTTCCAACATTAGTAGCAAAAGGGTTGTGAAACAGTTTTTGGTCAACTTTAGATTCGGTTTGGTTATTTGGGGTGCTGATTCAGAAAATTGCATTGGGTAGACCACATCAGCTCTGGTTTCTGATACAGAACATATGCCATCCAGTAGTCACCATCTACCCGCCCACCGAAAACCTTATTTATTAAGCCTCAGCACTATAAGACAGTTTGGCAAGACTAGTCGCTCTTGTTGCAATGGTGTAGTAGCAGTGAGACGGTGGACCATATTTTAATTCTTGCTCCACGATTCACAGGTTGGGAACCACTGCTTGAAAAGATATAAACAGTAGAGGATGGAACAGACTGAATTTGAAGTGCAATGGAACATGTTCTGTAAGTTACACACACATTTTTGGAACAAAAACACAGCAGCCACAACTGTTTTACCTACTTCCAAGACTACGTAGCCCGTATCACAGAGGAGTTGGTAGGAGTCTTTCATAATATATTGTGTTTGCGCTGGAGAGATGTGGCCATTGGATGGTGCTTCAGGGTTGGGGCATGGCAGAGCTGCAGAAAGATAAAAAAACAAATGTTTCGCAATCGTTTCCCAGCAAAGCGGACACATAACCTGTGACTGCCTCGTTGAACCCACAATTTCAATTCTGTTTGAGCCTTTTCTTTCTGGTCAGCTGCCAGGAGGCTCTCTTGAGATTGCTCAATCTCAGTTTTCACATTCTGGCCTTCAAAATGTTTTGGGCTTTGCCTCCCATCACGCCTTACCATTGGGCACGCTGCCTTGGTTAGTGAGAAGCTTAGTCTGAAATCATGTAATTATTTACATTTATATTCTGCCCTTCTCAGAGTGGATCACAGAACACATATACGGCAAACATTCAATGCCATTATACAGTGACAAGACAGAAAACTGTACATAGGTAGAGGTATATATATAGAGAGAGAGACTTTTCCTATCTTTGGCGTCTTGGAGGCTGTGCCCTGTTCTGATCATGGGGGGGGGGGGGGTGCACTCGCTCTACTTTCCCTGCCAAAGAGCTTTTTTCATAAACTTCCTCTTTGATCTAATTGCCGGCATTTATCTGCCATTTTCCTTAAGAGTGCCTTAAATACCTCACCGCTTTAAGCACTACCTATTTATCTACTCACATTACTGCTTTCAAGACTGCTAGGTAGGCAGAAGCCGGGCTAAAGGTCAGGAGCTCACCCCAACCCGGCTTTGAACTGTCAACCCTTTGGTTGGCAAGATTTTCTGCAACTGGCGGTTAACCTGCTGTGCTAAAGCCCGGCCCAAATCATTCACTGATTTGAGCACGTTCCTTGAACGCCCAAAATTCCTCGGTTCATTCCTTCATTATACTGTCCCTCTGGGCCTAGTCTTTCCCTATCCAAAGAAAGAGAACAGAGCATTGTCTCTGTTTATTTAATTAGGAAATGCCTGGGCCGGGCTTCAAACTACCAACTTTCCTATTAGCAAGATTTTCTGCATCTGGCACTTAACCTGCTGTGCTAAAGCCCGGCCCAAATCAATAACTGATTTGGGCACGTTCCTTGACTGCCCAAAATTCCTGGGTCCGTTCCTCTATTATTCTGCCCCTCTGGGCCTACTTTTTCCCTATCCAAAGTAAGATCTTGGAGCATTGTCTCTGTTTATTTGATTAGGAAGTGCCTGACCCGGGCTTCGAATTTCCACCCTTCCGATTATCAAGATGTACTACAGTTGGTGCTTAACCTGCTGTGCTAAAGTCTGGCCTAAATAATTCACTGATTTGCGCATTTCCTTGAATGGCCAGAATTCTTGGGTCCATTCCTTCATTACTCTACCCCTCTGGGCTTACTTTTTCCCTTTCCAAAGAAAGAGATCTGAGCATTGTTTTTGTTTATTTGATTAGGAAGTGCCCGACCCAGGCTTCGAACTGCCACCCTTCTGATTTGCAAGATTTTCTGCAGCTGGTGCTTAACCGGCTGTGCTAAAGTCCGGCCCAAATCATTCACTGATTTGGGCACTTCCTTGAATACCCAGCATTCCTAGCTCCAGTCCTTCATTATTCTTCCCCTGTGGGCCTACTTTTTCCCTATCCAAAGAAAGAGATCTAAGCATTGTCTCTGTTTATTTGAGTAGGAAGTGCCTGACCTGGGTTTCGAAGTGTCAACCTTCTGATTAGCAAGATTTTCTGCAGCTGGTGATTAAGCTGCTGTGCTAAAGCCCGGCCCTAAACATCACAGATCAATAGGGCTGAAGAACTTGGAGGCAGGAGAGTTGGCAGCAAGATTGAGTTCTGAGCAGAGCCTGGAAATATTACGTTCTTGGACTATATTTCCCAGAAACCCTCAGCCATCCTGGCTACTGGGCCTTGCCAGATGTTTGATGAGGCCAACCCCATGCTTGCCTTGGCTCTGTTGCAAACCATTGAGGAGGGGGCACCATGAACTGAACACTCATCTAGGGCCTTATGGTCATTTCGGTCCATTTCTACTTCTTCTTCCACTGCTGTGATTCTTCCATCTTATTTTTTCTTTCTCGCCACAGAAAACCCATTAAGGAGTGAAAGACAGAACGGCTGGACAATGGCTTTTGATTGGTAGCGCTAGGAGCCGGCCATCTTGGAAGCACCCCATAAGAAGGCGAAATGCGCTGGAAGAGCCCCGCTGGACCAGACAGAAGCCTGTCTCTTGTTATGGTCAAGCAGAAGCCCATGAGCAGGACACTCAACGTAGATATGCCCACCAACCTCTGCCAGTGCACACTTCTGTTAAAACAATAATATAGCCTCCTACCTGTTGTGTTATATCTGAGCTTCCACCCAGTGTGAGCTCCGGAGAGGTCCGTTGTGAACTCAATATCCACAATGTGGCTGCGTGTTTCAATTTGTGGAGGAAGGGTCTCTCCGCAGAACGGGCCGAACTCGCGCTTGGGTGTTTTTACCTGGAACACGGAAGAAAGACACTTCACTACTCAGCTAGGCCTGTCTCTTCAGCGTCCATCCGTGTGTCGGCAAACCTGCGCTTGATGAAGATGCCGTCTCTTTTCTCTCCTTCCCACAATCCTTGTTTGCCCTTTTATATGCTTCCATGTCAATTTTTTTACAAAGTCAAATAAAAACGGATTTTAAATGTGACTAACACAAAACAAAATTTTGCTATTTGCAATGAAACAGCAGGGGGGAAAATGCATTTTGAATTCAAATGTGGCTGTAGAGATGTATGTTTCAAATCTACTGTTGCAGAAAATAGTAGAATTATCTCCCCCAACATACTACATTGGCCATTACTGATCAAGTGAACTTCAAAGGCAAGGAGAGACGGGTGAAATCACTGAATTACAACTTATTAAGAAGCTAAGCTTTCTCACCTGTGGTTTGCATTAGAATAAGGGTTTTTTAAAAAAAAAAATCTGCAAAGCAATGGTTCCTAACCTGTGTTTGACCAGGGACCACCTTGACCAGGGACCACATTGACCAGGAACTACTTTGACCAGGGACCACCTTGACCAGGCACCACCTTGACCAGGCACCACCTTGACCAGGGACCACTTTGATCAGGGACCACTTTGACCAGGGACCACCTTGACCAGGGACCACTTTGACCAGGGACCACCTTGACCAGGGACCACTTTAACCAGGGACCACATTGACCAGGGACTACTTTGACCAGGGACCACCTTGACCAGGAACTACTTTGACCAGAGACCACCTTGACCAGGCACCACCTTGACCAGGGACCACTTTGATCAGGGACCACTTTGACCAGGGACATCTTTGACCAGGGACCTCTTTGACCAGGGACCATTTTGATCAGGGACCACTGTGACAAGGGACCACTTTAACCAGGGACCACCTTGACCAGGGACCACTCTCCAACATTAGTACCAAAAGAGTTACGAATCAATTTTTGGTCATCTTTAGATTCGGTTTGGTCATTTGGGGTGTTGATTCTGAAAATTGCGTTGGATAGACTACATCAGCTCTAATTTCTGATACAGAACATATGCCATCCATTAGTCGCCATCGGCTTGCCCACAGAATACCTTGTTTAATAAGCCTCAGCACTATAAGAGGTTTTTGTGAGACAAGCCTCTCTCCAATGTAGGAACTATGAGGCCACATACCTTTTTTTTCCGGACCACTGATGGTCCATAGATCACTTGACCAGGGACCACTTGACCATGGACTACTTTGACCAGGTACCACTCTCCAACATTAGTACCAAAACTGTGAGGCCACAGACCATATTTTAGTTCTTGCGGACCACTGGTGGTCCATGGATCACTTGACCATGGACTAGTTTGGCTAAGGACCACTTTCCAACATTAATACTAAAAGAGTTACGAATCAGTTTTTGGTCAACTTTCAATTTGGTTGGGTTATTTGGGGTGCCGATTCCGAAAATTTCCTTGGATAGACCTTTACCTTTACAGCTAATCTAGAAATACTGTATAAGGCCAACTGACCTTAAGGATGTCATAGGGACACGGCACTTCTGGATGGCTTTCCACGTCAAACGTTTCCACGAATTCCAGGATGACCATAAATCCTTCTTCCACCCGGATACCATAATGGCATTTGGAGAGTTTGGGATACGGGTTGGGATAATTCGGGCTGGTAAACTCTCCCGTCCTTGTTGTCAGCACCCTGCTTTGGCAGTCAGCTGCAAAGGAGAGAGCAAGGGGAAAAGAGGGACTCTTGAGGAAAACATTGAACGATGTATGCCTTTGCTCTGTTCCGAAAACAGTAACGGTGCTTCTAGTAGATGTGCTTTCGGGCACTGGATCCAGAAGGAGTTTGTCATGTCCTTCATGTGGTTCCCCGGATTGGCATATCGCTCATGATGAGCAATCATAGTTATTTCTAAGTCACATCTATCTTCATAAAGAATGTCTGCAAATCTCATAATAGAACAATGTTTATCAACATGGAGGTCAGGACACCTGGGGGGATTATGAGGGGGATTTCAGAGGGGTCGCCAAAAGCCATCAGAAAACATATTTCTGGTGGCCTTACAAACCCCTTTGGCAGAGAAGGCTGAAGATCTCTCCGCCTATCCTGCTCGTCCTTTTTGGAAACACATGTGGAATCCTCCCACAAAAAACCCTCCTCTGATTCTCCTCTTAACCAAGGGGCTATTTCTGAGCCTCCAAGCGGGGGAAGGCAGAGCAGGCGTGCTCGGTGCGTGACAGCGTGGTGCGCATGTGTGGGCAAAGAAGAGCGTGCAAGGCTGAAGGAAGGCTCACACTAGTGAGTCCCTTCAAGGCATGGGGGTTTTGTGTGGGATGTTTGGCCCAATTTTATCATTGGTGGGCTTCAGAATGCTCTTTGATTGTGGGTGAACTATAAGTCCCAGCAACTACAACTCTCAAATGACAAAGTAAATTCCCTGGCCCCAGTGTTCAAATTTGGGCGTATTGAGTATTTGTGCCAGATGTGGTCCAGTGAATGTACTAGAGGACATTCACTGGTTGGAGAGACTTTAGCATTCGGTCGGGACCCCAGAGGAGGTCATGAGGGGGTTTCAGAGGGTCACCAAAGACCATCAGAAAACATAGATTTCTGATGGTCTGAGGAACCCCTTTGGTAGAGAAGGCTGAAGATGTCTCTGCCTGTCCTGCTCTTCCTTTTGGAAACAGACTATGAATCCTCCCACCAAAAGCCCTCCTGTGCTGTAATTGGCAGGCCTGTCAGCCAAGGGGAAGGCTGTTTCTGAGACAGTAAGTGGGGAGGGGAGAGCAGGCATGCTCGGTGCATGACAGCATGTGTGCATGTGCACATGTGAGGCTGGAGGGAGGTTCGCATCAGCGAGTCCCTTCAAGGCATGGGGCTTCTGTGGGGGAAATTTGGCCCAATTGTTGGTGGGGTTGTAGGTGAACTATAAATCCCAGCAACTATAACTCCCAAATGTCAAGGTCTATTTTCCCCAAACTCCATCAGTGTTCACATATGGCATATTGAGGATTTGTGGCAAGTTTGGACCAGATCTATCATCGTTTGAGTCCACAGTAGGTAGGTGAACTACAACTCCAAAACTCAAGGTCTCTCTGGATGTAGGTGAACTACAATTCCCAAGGTCAATGCCCACCAAACCCTTCCAGTATTTTCTGCTGGCCATGGGAGTTCTGTGTGCCAAGTTTGGTTCAATTCCATCGTTGGTGGAGTTCAGGATGCTCTTTGATTGTAGGTGAACTATAAATCCCAGTAACTACAACTCCCAAATGACAAAATTAATCCCACCATTCTTCAAATTTGGGTGTATCAGGTATTTGTGCCAAATTTGGTCCAGTGAATGAAAATGCATCCTGCATATCAGATATTTACATGACAATTCACAACAGTAGCAAAATTACAGTTATGAAGTAGCAACAAATATAATGTTATGTTTGGGGGGGTCACCACAACATGAGGAACTGGATTAAGAGGTCGCGGCATTAGGAAGGTTGAGAAATAGTGACCTAGAGCTTCGGAGAGCTTCTGTTCAACCATTGTAAAGCTCCCTGCTTGAGCGGTGATGGCATGATCATCAGCATAGATGAAACTTTGTCTTTTCTGGCATTTGTAGGGATCACCACAACATGAGGAACTGGATTAAGAGGTCACGGCATTAGGAAGGTTGAGAAACACTGACCTAGAGCTTCGGAGATCTTCTGTTCTACCATTGTAAAGCTCTCTGCTTGAGCGGTGATGGCATGATCGTCAGCATAGATGAAACTCTTTGTCTTTTCTGGCATTTGTAGGGGTCACCACAACATGAGGAACTGGATTAAGAGGTTGCGGCATTAGGAAAGTTGAGAAAGACTGACCTAGAGCTTCGGAGAGCTTCTGTTCAACCATTTCAAAGCTCCCTGCTTGAGCGGTGATGGCATGATCATCAGCATAGATGAAACTCTTAATCGCTTCTGGCATTTGTAGGGGCCACTACAACATGAGGAACTGGATTAAGGGGTCGTGGCATTAGGAAGGTTGAGAAACACTGACCTATAGCTTCGGAGAGCTTCTGTTTAACCATTTCAAAGCTCCCTGCTTGAGCAGTGATGGCCTGATCGTCAACATAGATGAAACTCTTAATCACTTCTGTCGTTTGTAGGGGCCACCACAACATGAGGAACTAGATTAAGGGGTTGCGGCATTGAGAAGGTTGAGAACCACTGTCCTACAGGAGGGAGGATGTTGGTGACTAAAACAAGTGGCAAGTAGAAAAAATAACGAAGGATTTGAAAGTGGGACAGTGGAATGAGCCAGGGATAGAAAAAGGAAAGAAGTGGCATCGAAGGAGAGAAAGAAAAGGAGAGCGCAACAAGAAGAGAAGTATCTCTGCTTCCTTCTTCTCCTGCTTAACACATTTGGATCACAGCGACCTGCTGCTTTCCTTCCCAAACTCTCCCCCACACACGCTGTTGCTCTCGGTTGCCGCTTATGTAGGAGTGGAGATGATTTGTGCTTGGAAGCATCCAGTGGCAACCCTTGCTGGCATGCTTGCGGCCACAACGGTGTCCTGCCGGGGAGGGCAAGGCAGGACAGATCCGTTAACAAGTGCCGGAGGGGACTTCGCTTCCCAACAGCGCCTGGTGCTTCCTGGGGTCCGGCGATGATGATGCTCTCAATGCTGCTGGCAAGAACTCCCTGCCAACCGGTTTATGGAGGTGGATGGAGCAAGGGTTGACACGTACGCTGGGAAGCGTTTTCTTGTCACAGCAGTAAAGCGCTGGAGATGACGCAAAATGAGCATTCAAGCTATCAAGCCTTTCACCCGTTGTTGTTCTTCGCCCCCAAGTCACGTCTAACCCTTCTTTCCAGACGAAACTTTCCAAAGAGAAAGTTGGCCTGAACAAAGATCTCACTTTAAAACACTGTTTCTCAACCTTCCAAATGCCGCGACCCCTTAATAATGCTTTTAGTAATGAGACACTGAGCGCTTATGTTTTTACTGGTTTTATATGGTTTTATATTATAGATTAATTGTTTATAATGGTAATTTATGTTGTTGGAGGCATCAAATTGTGTCGACTGTAAACCTCCTTGAGTCGCCTTCGGGCTGAGAAAAGTGGTATATAAATATGGTAAATAAATAAATAAATAAATAAATATGCCATACGCCCAAATTTGAATACTGGTAGGGTTGGGGTGGGGGAGTTGCCTTGGAGGTGTCTACGGACAACGCCAGCTCTTCAGCTTAGAAATGGTGATGAGCACCACACCTCAGAGTCGGACACGACTGGACTTAATGTCAGGGGAAAACCTTTACCTTTGGGGGGGATTGATTTTGTCATTTGGGAGTTGTAGCTGCTGAGATTTGTAGTTCATCTACAATCAAAGAGCATCCGCCCTGAGCCTCCTCCAGGGTGAGAAGGGCAGAATATAAATGCTGTAAATTAAAAATAAACAGATACCAGCAAACATTCAATGCCGTGTTAACAGTACAATGAGACACATAAACAAAGGCAAAGGCTTCTCCTTTCATTTCCGGCTTTAAAGGCCAATGCACATCTCTGGCTCTTTGGGAGGTGCTGTTCTCCATTTCCAAACCAAGGAGCCTGTATTGTCACCACCTGGTTGTGTGACCAACATGACTGCTTGGAGCATCTTTCTTGCTGAAGCAATACCTATTTATCTACTCACATTTGCATGTTTTCAAACTGCTAGGTTGGCAGGAGCTTGGACTAACAGTGGGAGCTCACCCCGTCCCACAGATTTGAACTGCCAACCTTCAGCAGCACAGGGGTTTAACCCATTGCGCCAACATGGCCCAATGAGCAAATATGACAGGTTTATGCCTCAACATTTTGTGTCGTCAAGGGAATGGTTATGCCCCTCCGTATTAACTCCCCGACTATCCAGTATGTATTAAGAAAACCCTGGCTATTAAATAGGACAGGTATCTTGTTCGCCTTCCAGTCCTGACAACCAAACATTTTAGAATTAGTCCTCTTTTTGTGTTTTATACCTTTTTATATGGAGCCACAGGGAGCTTCTTTTATGATGAAGGGCTGTATTTTTTACGATGTCATAGTTTTGCGAGAGTGAAAAATCTATTTCTGTCTGTCTCTCTGTCTAGGTATATAAAGGCTTGCACAAGAAGAACAGTGTCATTTTTCACCCAGCCCTGGGCCATAAACTCGAGGGGTGCCGGGAGAGCTCTCAATTATACTTAGGCCTATATTTTTATTAGAGATACGCTGCATGGCCCACGAGAGACCTGAACTCTGAGAAACGAGCCTGTCTCAACTTGTGAACTCATGATGGCTGGATCATTAGGTCCGGAATTAACAACGGGCTGTAAATTACATTACCAAGCAACTGAAAAGCATAGCAGAATCCGAAGTGGAGGTGGAGGGGAATGAATTGACATGATGGGTGACTTTGGAGTTTAAGAGCAAGGTGAGATCGAGACAGAGAGAAAGGGATGGAGAGTCGACCCTTATCTTTGGTGATTCCTCCCTTTTCCACTTCTTGTGCATGTCTCTTTTGAGTCTTAGCCCAGTTAGAATGGATGCCCAAAGAACTTCGAACTGGGCTAAGATTCAAAACAGACAAGAACAAGCAGTTGAAAAGGGGAGAAACCACCAAAGAAGAATTCAAAACAATAACCAACTCCTGTACGGAAAATGTTTGCAAGGCTAAAGCACAAAATGAACTCAGGCTTCCAGCAAAATTAAAAATAATTTAAAGGATTTCTTTGCTTAAGTCAGTAGAAAAAAGAAAAACAAGGAGGTGATAGGCCCTCTGAGAGGAGAAGATGGGGCAATGCTGACAGGGGACAGGGAAAAGGGGAACTACTCAACGCTTTCTTTGCCTCAGTCTTCTCACAAAAAGAAAGCCGTCCACAACCTCAGCAACATGGAGTGGACAAAGGCCATGGGGAAATCCAACCCCAAATAGGGAAATAAGTTGTCCAGGGATACCTGGCCACTCTAAACAAATTCAAGTCTCCAGGGCCAGATCAACTACATCCAAGAGGAACTAGCGGAAGTTATTTCGGAACCACTGGTAGTCATCTTTTAGAGTTCTTGGAGAAGGGGAGAAGTCCCAGCAGATCGGAGGAGGGCAAATGTGATCCTTCTCTATCTTCAAGGGAAACAAGGGTGACCCAAACAATTACCAATGCCTGGTCAGCCTCATGTCGATACCAAGAAAGATTCTAGAAAAGATCATTAAGAAAGATCTTAACTATCTTTTTGACACCTGGAGACCTTAATGACACCTGGAACTTTTGAGTAGAGAATTCTACGAAATTACAAATCCCAGTGGATGGAGTTAAGATGGTGTCGAACTGCTAGAATTGTTCCTTCTCTCCCAATTTCTTTCCTTCCATTTTGGGACCCCGTGCCGACTTCCCCTTAAGACAATTCTTTGATCGGCTTGTGCTCCTTATCGGCAGCTCACTTTTGGAGGACCAGAGGGAGGCATTAAGCCTTGAGAAAACTCAGAAGGCACCGAGGAAAGTAATTCCT
Organism: Anolis sagrei; assembly: GCF_037176765.1. Lineage (NCBI taxonomy): Eukaryota > Metazoa > Chordata > Lepidosauria > Squamata > Anolidae > Anolis > Anolis sagrei. Next base: position 6,916,902 of record NC_090033.1, read on the forward strand.
TTATTAACAGCAGGGGGCAAACCTAGGCGGGAAGGAAAGAGACCCGAGCTAGTCCCAGATTGAAGTTTGCAGCAGGAAAGCTGCAGGCGGTTCAGGAGGGAATCTCTCCGTACGTCTTATCTCTGTCTCCGCCTAAGTCTCGAAGAAGCAGATTTAGTTATTTCATTCATGCTGGAAAATAAAGAAGGGAGGAGAGAGAGGGGGACAGAAGAGAAAAGAAGCCGGTAAATAAATACAACCCTCCGGAGCAGGACGTATTTTCATTTTTCCTTCTTCATAACAGTGCATTTGATTTATTTTATGTGTTGCATTGGAAAGTCTGGTGAAGGATGATGTCCTGTCCGCACCGTGTCGATAACCGAAGCAGCACGAAGGACACAAAAGGATCAAAAGTAACTTACTACTGAACAAGACAGAGAGGAAAGGGGGAAAACCAATAGTGCCTCGCCAGTTAAGCATAGATCTGCCGCGGGTTAAACGGCTGAGCTGCTGAATTTGCTGAGTTAGTCATGGGGGTCCTGTGTGCCAAGTGTGGTCCAGGTCCATCATTGGCGGGATCATGCAAATTCTGCACAAATGGAGAGAGTAAGGAACACTGGGGTGTCTGTGGTGGAGGAAACGCAGAAAACCTAGGATGAAATTGTCACCATGTGAAAGCCTTCACTTGGGTGTGGGCAGTGTGGTGTTGGTGGAGGACATTGGCAGGACTCTTGGACAACATGTTCACGGGCAAGTTTGCTCTGGTTTATACAAATTTCACACCAATGGGGAGAGAGAGAAACACTGAGATGCCTGTGGTTTTTGAGGAAAAACAAAATCTAGGCTGGAATTTTCCCTGTATGAAAGCATTCCTTGGGTGATGGGCAGAATGATGTTGGTGGAGGACATTGACATGTTCACTATAACCTGCAATATCATTGGAGGGAGGGCCATTGGTGTCTCCTGAGTAGTGGGAGCTATCGCTGTTTGTGGAGATAGGAGGTTGTCTGTGGAAGTGGACATCCCAGCTACATACACACATACATATTTTCACTTTTATTAAGTGTATATAGATATAGATAAAGGAGCGCCTGATGGCACAGTAGGTTAAACCGCTGAGCTGCTGAACCCGCTCACCAAAAGGTCAGTGGTTTGAATCCAGGGAGTAGGGTGAGCTCCCATTGTTAGCCCCAGCTTCTGCCAACCTAGCAGTTTGAAAACATGCAAATGTGAGTAGATCAATAGGTACTATTTTTGCGCTCCATGCAATCATGCTGGCCACATAACCTTGGAGGTGTCTACGGACAACACCGGCAAATGGAGATGAGCATCACCTCCCAGAGTCAGACTCGACTAGATAATGTCAAGGGTCTGGGATGCATGTGGTGTTGTTTCTCCCTATCTCCATTTGTGGTGGCCACTCACCGGTGCAGGTCTTCTTGTCTCTGTGCAGCAGATATCCAACCCGGCAGCTGCAGTAAAAGCCGCCCAGGTGATTATGGCAGTGATGATCACAAATCGGCTCACCGTCGAGCTGCTGTTCACACTCATCAACGTCTGGAGGGGTTGGAAGAGAGAGAGAGAAAAGAGCAGATGAAATTTGGCTCACTTCAGGAATGATGGAACTATTTTGAATAGAGGTTCAAGTAGCCATGAAAGGGCTCATTCTCATGAAATGAAGTGAGAAAAGGAAACCATGGGTGCATCTGGACTGTAGCATTAATGCAATCTGACCCCACTTGAACTGCTATGGGGTAGTTTGACAAGCTCCTCCAATTTCCGGGCTGTGGCGCACCTGGTTGGGAGTCAGCTGCATTAAAAATCACAATGAGTTCAAAGCCAGCCCGGGTCGGAGTCTAGCTTGCTGTCAACCTTTACTGCCCGAAAGACAGTTGCATATGTTACGTAGGAAACTTAGGTACCACTTATGCGGGGAGGCTAATTTACGATGCCATAAAATTCTCCAGCAGTGTGAAAAAGAAAGAGGAAGTACTCCGTCAGTGTCACAAGTGGACAGTGAAGTGACAGCTCCGGGGAAGATAATTTAACTAATTTATGATGCCATAAAACTATCCGGCAGCGTGCAAAAGAATGAGGAAATACTCCATTGGTGTCACAAATGGATGGTGAAGTGACAGCTCCGGGGAGAATAATTTAACTAATTTATGATGCCATAAAACATAAAACAGCAGCGTGCAAAAGAATGAGGAAGTACTCCATCAGTGTCACAAGTGGATGGTGAAGCGACAGCTCCCCCGGTGGCTGGAATTCAAAGCATACCCTCATGAAGCTGGACGTTAAATAGCCTCTGTGTGTCTGTCTATATAGGTTGTATGTCTATGGCATTGAATGTTTGCCATGTATATGTGCATTGTGATCGGCCCTGAGTCCCCTATACTATAAATACTGTAAATAAATAAATAAGATTCACAAGGCCACATTCCTAGGAGAGGCCCTTCACAGCTTTTCTCAGAACAACTGTCTGAAGATGATTTGTTAGGTGTAGAAGTTAATGAGAGAGAAGATAATGAGCATTTAGATAAGGGTGAGAAGGGCAGAATATAAATACTATATCTATCTATCTATCTATCTATCTATCTATCTATACACACACACACACCCTATTCCTTTTCTGGGCCTCCCCATCTCTGCCAATGTCCCGCTCTCACCTTCAGCAGCATAGAATGCTTCAAAGCCGGTGAATTCCTTCTCGTTGGAGTAGTCCGAGCGAAAGGTCACTGCCAGGTTGTTGTCCAGCGAGTGGTAGGTCTTGTCTCTCGGGGCTTCCTCCGTGTCGGTGCTCTGGTGCCCACACAGAGTGGCCAATACATTTCCTCCTGAACGCAACTGGAAAATGGGAAGTGTGTGATTGGTGGTGAGGGAAGAACAACAAGCTATCGCCAACTTTGGCCGACCCTCCCAACATTTGATGGGTGAAAACTAGTAGCAACATCTGAGTGTGGTCAAGATGGCAAAGAGGTATTAATGAAGAAGGCAAGTTTGGAAAGGCTGCAGTGGTTTGCTTTTGCCTGAGCCAACTGGGAAGAATAAGGTTCTGTCCTCTTGCCTCATTACTTAATAGAATCCCAACTACTTGCATACTTGGAACTGAAGGAGGCTGAGAAGAAACGAGAAAAGTGGGGTGAGAATTGAACCCAAGAAGAAAAGAGGACAGAGAGGTGAAAATTATTGTTATCATTACTATTATTCTATTGTTGAAGGCTTTCATGACTGGAATCACTGGGTTGTTGTGAGTTTTCTGGGCTGTCCTGGGACCATGAGCCCCATAACCCCTGTATTGTATACTATGATGAAGAACCATCTCCATGCTTCTACTTTCACCTACTTTCACATAGTCGTATTCACACAGATAGGACAACTCCAGGTTGAAGTGGGTGAAGTAGAGTCGGATAGCATAGCCCCGGGGCACCGTGATGTTCCAAGTCCGCTCCTTGCTGTTTGGATAGATGTTGGGGAAATCTGGAGATGCGATCCTTCCATACATCTTCTCCAGCTGAAGGACATCTCCAAGCACCCCGTAGCAAAGGATGGCCAAGAAGAAGCAAGATCTATACAAGATGGAATGGTGGGTAAAATTACTTTCTTGAGGAGTAAGTTGGGTGGAGAAAGAGTGGTTGGTCCAATGTCACCCAATGAGCTTCAGAAGTAGAGGAGACCTGAAACTAGGCCTCCTAAACCTTAGTTCAACTATGCTTCCACAACAATCTTGGGAAGTATGTCAGGTGGAGAAAGAGTGGTTGGTCCAATGTCACCCATTGAGCTTCAGAAGTAAGTGGAGACTTGAACCTAGGCCTCCTAAACCTTAGTCCAACTATACTTCCACAACAATCTTGTGAAGTCAGGTGGAGAAAGAGTGGTGGGTCCAATGTCACCCAATGAGCTTCAGAAGTAGAGGAGACTTGAAACTAGGCCTCCTAAACCTTAGTTCAACTATGCTTCCACAACAATCTTGGGAAGTAAGGTGGAGAAAGAATGGTTGGTTCAATGTCACCCAATGAGCTTCAGAAGCAAGTGGAGACTTCAACCTTTTCCTCCTAAGTCTTAGTCCAACTATGCTTCCACAACTATCTTGGGAAATAAGTCAGTGGTTGGTCCAATGTCATCCAACGAGCTTCAGAAGTAAGTGGAGACTTGAACCTGGGCCTCCTAAACCTTAGTCCAACTATGCTGCCACAACAATCTTGGGAAGTATGTCAGGTGGAGAAAGAGTGGTTGGTCCAATGTCACCCAACGAGCTTCAGAAGTAAGTGAAGACTTGAACCTTAGACTCCTAAACCTTAGTCCAACTATGCTTGGTTGTTGTGTGCTTTCAAGTCATTTCCAATGAAGCTAGGATGAGCTTTCTTGGCCAAATGGGGCACTTGGAGGGTACATTCAGCCCTCGATATCCACATATGCTGTGCCCATGGATTCAGCTATCCATGGCATGAAAATATAATTACAGAGAGAAGATTCTTGACTCTTAGTAGAAGAAACATCTTAAGGAGAACCTACCTCATCACTGCAAAGCACTTCTTGAGGCCGACAGCTTTGTTTTGCAGTCTCTTCCTGGACTATTTACACTGCCAGGGATTCGTAGTCCTGCAAGTTCAGCAGTATTTGCCTGAATGTTGAACTCTGATCCTTATCTCATCCTTTCCACTAGGTCGGACCAAAAGGAAAACACAACCGATCCCACTCCAAGTTGTTTCCTTTCTCTCTTCTCTGTTTCTCAAAAAGGGAGACCGAATGGTTCAGTCTGCCACACCTTAGGTCTGAGTGCTGAATTCGAAAGTATTTCAAGGAGTATTAAGTAAGCAATCGAGAAATGTTTGTGTTGGAAAGGAGAGCAAAGTCAGGCCGGTGAAAGCAGGGGGTTGTTCAGGGAAATGCAGGATTACGTTCTGTAAAAAGTGAGTGTGGCAATATTGGTTTGCTTTCGACAGCTGGGTCTTCCCCACTCTTGTGCAATGTGAGTAAATAGACCGAGAAGCCAGCCTTCCATTCTGAAGTCAGGACAAAAAACAGAGGAGAAAGGGAAAAGGTTTTTACACTTTGCTAGGAGATGTGCTCCGGCATAGCTGTAGTTGTGGGAATTATAGTTCACCTACAATCAAAGATTGAAGAGCATTCTGAACTCCACCAACGATGGTACTAAACCAAACTTGGCACACAGAACTCCCACGACCAACAGAAAATACTGGAAGGGTTTGGTGGGCATTGACCTTGAGTTTTGGAGTTGTAGTTCAGCTACATCCAGAAAGCACTGTGGACTCAAACAGTGATTGATCTGGACCAAGCTTGGCACGAATACTCAGTATGCCCAAATGTGAACACTGGTGGAGTTTGGGGGAAATAGTCCTTGACATTTGGGGGTTATAGTTGCTGGGTTTTATAGTTCACCCACAAAGAGCATTCTGAATTCCACCAACAAGAGAATTGGGCCAAACTTGGCACACAGTACTCCCATGACCAAGAGAAAATAGTGGACAGGTTGGGTGGGCATTGACCTTGAGTTTGGAGTTGTAGCTCACCTACATCCAGAAAGAACTGTATACTCAAACAAGGATGGATCTAGACAAAGCTTGATGTGAATACTCAATATGCCCAAATGTGAACACTGGTGAAGTTTGGGGAAAATAGACATTTGGAGTTGCAGTTGCTGGGATGTATAGTTCACCTACAATCAAGGAGAATTCTGAACTCTACCAACAATGGAATTGAACCAAACTTGGCATACAAACCTCCCATGACCAACAGAAAATACTGGAAGGGTTTGGTAGGCATTGACCTTGAGTTTTGGAGTTGTAGTTCATCTATATTCAGAGAGCACTGTGGATTCAAACAGTGATGGATCTGAACCAAACTTGGCAGAAATATTCAATATGCCCAAATGTGAACACTGGTGGCGTTTGGGGAAGATTTGGGAGTTGCAGTTGCTGGGATTTATAGTTCACCTACAATCAAAGAGCATTCTGAACTGTACCAACAATGGAATTGAACCAAACTTTGGATACAAACCTCCCACGGCCAACAGAAAATACTGGGTTTGGTGGGCATTGATGTTAAGTTTTGGAGTTGTAGTTCACCTACATGCAGAGAGCACAGTGGACCCCTCTGACACCCAGGTTGAGAAATGCTGTTATAAGTAAAGTGGTGGGATCCCTATCTAGTGAGCCGGCATCCTTCCTTATTTGCCGAGAGAGAATTTCTCATTACTCGGACATCATCTTCCGCCCCTTTGCACTCGGAAGGTCTGATGGAGGAGGAATTCCATCCCTCGCTCGCAAGATGAATTGGATCCAGCCGTCCTGTAATTACTCTGCCATCCGATCACAGTCAGCCCTTGTTATCTGCGGAGGTGTCTTGTCACCGGCAAATCCCTCGCTATCTTGCCAGCCGTTCAATTCCAAAACATCAAACTGAGGCCTTTTAAAAAAAAAGCAAAGATCACAGAAAAAAATATTTAAGATGAAGGAAGTGAAAAACAGAAAATTCTCGTAGAAGAGGCGGGTTGATCAATGTACAGCTTTACTTGCACGGTGGCACTAAAAGGTTTCCTTGTCATGTGATGATTCATCTTGCCTTGTTCTTGTAATAGGATTGAAATCCTGACTTGGTGCATTCACATTGTAGAGTTAATGCGATGAGATGTAATTCACACTGGGCATGAATATTCAGCAGCAGAGTAGCAAAACGCAAGGGCAGATGTCTTCACTGTGTCTGGTTGTGATCCCCAGGTTGTGCCAGTCAGCTTTGATATTATTTCTAGCACCTACTTTTTGGTTGATAGTCAAGCAGAGCTTCTTATAAGTGAGAACATGGTCCAGAGTGACTTCCAGGTATTTTGGTGTGTTGCAATGCTCCATTGAGATTCCTTCCCAGGTAATCCTCAGAGCTCAAGATGTTTGTCTGTTCTTAAGGTAAAAAGCATACATCTGCATTTTAAATGGGTTAAGAATTAGCAGGTTTTCCCTGTAATAGGCAGTAAGAGCACCTAAAGCTTTGGAGAGCTTCTGTTCAAGCGTTTCAAAGTTCCCTGCTTGAGCGGTGATAGCACAATCATCAGCATAGATGAAACTCTCTGTCCTTTTGGGTAGTGGCTGATCATTTGTGTAAATGTTAAACATTGATGGTGCAACCTGGTTTTCCCTGTAATAGGCAGTCAGAGCACCTAAAGCTTCGGAGACTTTCTGTTCTACCCTTGCTTGGGTGGGGATGGCATGATCATCGGCATAGATGAAACTCTCTGTCCCTTCTGGCAGTGGCTGGTTATTTGTGTAAATGTTAAACATTTACAGTGTAAGCAGGTTTTCCCTGTAATAGGCAATCAGAGCACCTAAAGCATTGAAGAACTTCTGTTCAACCATTTCAAAGCTCCCTGCTTGGGTGGTGATGACACAATCATCAGCATAGATTAAACTCACTGTCCCTTTTGGTACTGGCTGATCATTTGTGTAAATGTTAAACATTGACAGTGCAAGCTGGTTTTCCCTTTAATAGGCAATAAGAACACCTAAAGCATTGAAGAGCTTCTGTTCAAGCATTTAAAAGCTCCCTGCTGGGGCATTGATGGCAGGATCATCAGCATAGATGAAACTCTCTGTCCCTTCTGGCAGTGGCTTATCATTTGTGTAAATGTTAAACGCTGATGGTTGAAGCTAGCTTTTCTTGTAATAGGCAGTAAGAGCACTTAAAGCGTTGAAGAGCTTCTGTTCAACCATTTCAAAGTTCCCTGCTTGGGTGGTGGTGGCACAATCGTCAGCATAGATGAAACTCTCTGTCCCTTCTGGCAGTGGCTGGTTATTTGTGTAAATGTTAAACATTGATGGTGCAACCTGGTTTTCCCTGTAATAGATAGTAAGAGCACCTAAAGCTTCAGAGAACTTCTGTTCAACCATTTCAAAGCTCCCTGCTTGAGCGGTGATGGCAGGATCATCAGCATAGATGAAACTGTCTATCACATGCGACTTGCAATATAGTGATTAAACAAAATTGTTTTATTGATCAGCTAATTGACCTTATCAAAATACATCTCATCCAAATAAAAGTATACATATACAGAAAGAAAAAGTGAAGGTAACTGATACACAAATACCTTAATCCTAAATATGTTCTCATCCCCCTTACACTGTATGCCAATTTGATCAATATACGTTAATCTCCTTTTAATATAGTGATGGGGCTGAAGCCCATTAAGGTCTGGTAAGGGCAAATATGTGTTTGCCCAGCCTTGCTTTAAAGCATACCTCTGGACTGGATTCACTGCCCCACAGACCTGGAAGCCAAGGCTCTGTCCAAATTGCAGCAAGAAATGGATATTTGTTGTTGACCAAGAGAGAAAGGAACGGCTTCGTTTGAACACAGCGGAGGCAGAGGAGGAAAGAGAAAGGCCAAGAGGAGGAGGAGATCTGTGTCTCAAATCAAAAAGATTGCCTGACATCCGAAAGACAGGAACACGGAGTGAGCCCTCCCAAAGCAGCAGAGGTGTGCGAGAAGGTGGCAGGAAGCCTCAACGAAACAAGAAAATGGAAGGACTGTGCGAGACGGCAGAGCCGGAGAGGGCAAGCAAATGCTTTTAAGTGGAAGAGGGCAGCGGGAGATACACTGGCCCTCTTAATGGGGTCTTCGGTGATGGAGGCCGGGTTGCGTCGGAGTTTCGGCTTGTGGCAGTGGAAGAAACGGAGGGCAGCTGATCCAAACCACGCCACGGCTGCATTCCAGGATGTTGTGACAAATCTGAGCTTGCTGATGTTCATCATGAGAGTCTTTATAGTCGAGTCCCTGCAAGGAGAGCCTCCAAAATCTTGATCTGGATCAACAGACTTTGAAGAATTTGTAGGATTTCCTTAGGCAAGAAATAGAGGTTGTTTTGCCAGTTGATTCCTTGGCAATCCCTCGTCCAGACACTAACCAGATCTGATCCTGCTTAGCTTCCAAGATCAGATGGGGTTTGGTGCCTTAGACATGTGTGCAGAATCATTTTCATCTGTATTGTCGAAGGCTTTGATGGCTGGAATCACTAAGTTCTTGTGAGCACAACTGACAAAAGTTCTTTGTCTCACCCTGGTCATTCCACAGATATATAAACCCTTTTTCCCAGTTCCAACAGACCTCACCTCTGAGGATGCTTGCCATAGATGCAGGCGAAACGTCAGGAGAAATGTCTCTAGAACATGGCCATATAGCCCGAAAAAACCCACAAGAACTTACATTTTCATCTGTTTTTTCATCACCTTAGTTATCTTCGGGAACACATAATGGGAAGCCCCCTCCCGGTACGAAAATCAGCTCGACTCGAAAGCAAACGGGATTGGGTACCGGCTCCTCACCTGCTTTTCGTTACATGTAGTATTCATCACATGGCCCGTGGAGAACTGCTGCATTATATTATTATTATTATTATTATTATTATTATTATTATTATTATTATTATTATTTCCGGTATTTCTACCACGTCTCTTCTCTACCCCCGAAGGGGGACTCAGGATGGCTTACATTTGGCAATGATTCGATGCCGCTATATATCAACAATTACAATAATCCCACAATAATTAAAATACATAACAGTACATAAAGCATTAATTAAAACAATAAACAGTATCGTCAGCTGTAGTGCCTTTCCAGTCAATTTCCAATCAAAGTGCTAAATTACGTCTGTTGTCCAAAAGCCTGATCATTATATGGTATCTTTACAATACATTGCAGGATTAAACCTTGCTGTGTTTAACATGTTTAACATCCCTTTTCTCCAAAATGGAAGCCATGGAAGCCATGGAGAAGCAAACATGTTCCCCTAACCAGTGCCCATCCCAGTCCAATGATTTACAGCTTCTTCTTAAAGCGACCCTGTTGTAGTCCAGCCTTTGATTGTGCCTGCTCCTGATCTCACTGGGGATTCTGGGTCTGTTAGTCAACCTGATGACACTAGGGATTCTGGGCCTGCAAGTCAGCAAGAGATTTTATGCCCTGAAAATGAGCGGTCTGTGTCTGAAGGCCACATTCCTGAAAGGTAGTTTACTAAAGAAGCAACGTCAGAAACAGAACTGAGCTCAGAGGATAAAAATGAAAGTCCAGGTGGACAAACTACTGAATAGTTAGATAAAAGATTTATGTTCCGTCAACATAGAGCTTCTCGGGAGAGTTTATGAAGGTCAAGATGCCTATTAGCCAAGAAGTCATTATCAGTTTCTTAGGGGAGAAGGCATGATTTTCTGTCTAAATTAGCTAGACCAGCAGACCGTTTAGATAGTCGAGGCAACATTGGTGTTTGAGTACAGAACTTAAGTCAAGTCAAGAGATTTCTAGTTCCATGTTACCTCTTGTTCATGTTTTATGTTTCCAAGCTTTTAAAGACTGTTCCTGAATCTCATGTTTTGGATTTATTCTGCTTGTGTATTCCTGGTTTTTGATGCTACTCATGTACTTCAAATTCTGTGGATTATTCCTAATATTTGGACTTTGGTTTCTTTTCTTCTGTTCAGGCTTTTTATTTGTATGTACAGAAAGCACCACGATGGAGGTCAACTTGGCTGCCTCTACCCGAGTTTCGTGGCCAATTCGTTAGCTTTTGCCTTTTCCAACTTGGTGATGCGGGCCACCGACTTCGGCCCCAGGACGTTCCTGCCCCAATGGTGGCGGATCTCGTCATATCTCTCATTGCAATAGGTCCACCAGTTTGGCCAAGGCTCCCTTGTCCTCCGGGTTCACTTGGGTGAAGACAGGTGCTGGTCTTGCGGTGGACGAGGCGCCACAGACAGGCCTTGCTCTTGATGATGCAGTAGGGGATCCCAATTTTCCGGCTTAAGACAGTCAGGAAGACCACTAGCTCAACAGGGTCCAAATCGTGGGCAATGACCACCAGCTGGTCTTTCTTGTTCTCCACCAACGTGGTCACAGTGTTGACCCCTGCCCTTAGGACAGGGGGCCTCTTGGTGGAGACGTTCCCCTTCCCAGCTGCCTTCTGCTCGGCCCTGGCCACCAGCCGCTGCTTCTTCTCCTGCTTGTTCTCCGACCAGTACTTGTGGGCCAGCTTCAGCAACTGGGCGGCTGTCTGGCGGTCCAGGGCCTGGGTGAAGAGGTTGATGATGTGGGGCACCTTGAACTGCTTGTAGAGGATGGCCCTCTGGCGCTGGAGCCGGATGTAGCGTGGCCACTTCACAAAGTGCATCAAGTCCCGCTTGGGCTGGATGTCCTGCCTGATGCCGAAGTTCTTGGTAGGCTTCTCGAGCGGGTTGACGACCTTCTTGGCCTCCTGTTTCTTGACCATGGCAGGCACTGATGCCACCTTCTTCCCCTTGGCCTTCTTCCCCTTTGGCATCTTGTCCAGTGGCAGTTTAGACAAGAAAACTTTGGTTTCTTATACTATTTTGCTGAACTGCTTTTCATGTGTATCCTTCAATAGCTTCCTTTGCTATTTTACCTTTGAACTGGAGTGTGTGTTAAGCACAGCCTTGGAGTGCAACAAATCCTCTCCTGATCAACTACAAATCATAGGACTTTGACCCCAATTTAAGGGCCATGGTTGCCCCAGGAATCTGTAGTTTTGGAAGGCACTAGAGCTCTCCATCTCAAAATTATACATCATTTGGATTCCTCAAGATGAGATTTGTGTCCTGTGCTTCTAGAATGTGAAAGAGATCCTGCTTGCCCCCATCTAACTTGTGGAACTGTTGAAATGCCCACATCCTCCATAAAGCACTTGACAGGCAAAGAAGATTTAGACAGATTGAAGGCGCAAAGCATGAATTAACTGTCCTCTACAAAGACCTGTTTTTCTCCAGCTTCCGAAAGAGAGGCCTGGCGTCTCAGTGGCATCCCGCTAATGGGACCTGATGGAGTCTCATGGAAAGGCCTTAATGGGTTCTGAAAGGTCTGTTTTGTGCACGGCACCCACCTTCCGCCGTTCCCGCACCTCGAAAGGACATTGTCTTTCGGGCATAATTGCAATCTCACACTTTCAAGGTCCAGGGGACAGGTGGGCAGACAGCTGCGTGGGCAGAAGGGTGACATTTTGCCAGCGGTTTTGGAGAGATCCAATCAAGGGGGGAGGGTCCACCTTGGAAAGGAGTGCGGGGGTCTCAAAGCTGGCGGAGGATCCCGTTCCATTAGTGTGTTCGACAGAGCCGAGAATCGGCTCTGGGGTTTCATCTAGACTTTAAAGGTACTGAGAGTGTGATGGAGTGGTTTGAAGGTGGGACAACGTACTGTGTGACCCTCAGCAAGTCACACTCTCTCAGCTTCAGGAAGGCTGTGGTGAAGTTCCTCAAAATACATCATGAAGGTCAGCTTGGTCGGAGTGATAGATCCGGACTCTGGGAGATTTAGGCGTGTATCTACGAGGGTTATTTGGAAAATACAAAGAATGAAGATATTTTAATAAAACTTACATGGATTGTAGCATAGGGATTACATTATTTTTCCACATAATCACAATTCAGTTCAATACATTTTGTCATCTGTAGGACAGGTTTGTGATTCCTGTGTCGAACTTTACACTGTAAACAGAATGAGTATGCTAAGCTCTAACCTTCACAAAGCCAGTTGATGAGCTACTGACGACTGGCACTGCTCGTTTGCTTCTGCTGGCTTCCTGCTACACGGCAGTGATACCAACTTCCTCTGAGAAAATTCCCCACAAGATCTACATGCTTTGTAAGCTTACTTTCCTGATATCCCTCATACAGCTCAATCTTCGCCCTTGGAAGGAAACAGAATGAGGACGCCCATCTCTTTCACCACAACACCAGTCGATGAGCTACTGACAACTTGCATTGCTCGTTCACTTCCACCAGTTTCCTGCTACACGGCAGTGATACCAGCTTCCCCTGCAAAAATTCCCCATGAGAGCTACGTTCCTTGTGACCTTACTTTCCAGATAACCCTCATATACTGTAGTTTGACTCTGTTTGAACTCAATGTTATGGTATTCTGGGAGTTGTAGGTTTACAAAGTCTTTAGTCAGGCTTTAGCACAGCAGGTTAACTGCCAGCTGCAGTAAATCTTGCCAACTGAAAGGTTGACAGTTTGAAACCCGGGTCAAGGTGAGCTCCTGGCTTTTAGCCCAGCTCCTGTCTACCTAGCAGTTTAGAAAACAGCAATGTGAATAGATAAATAGGTACCGCTTCAGGTCTATATTCCCCCAAACTCTACCAGTGTTCACATTTGGGCATATTGAGTATTCATGCTGAGTTTGGTCCAGATCCATCATTGTTTGAGTCCATAGTGCTCTCTGGATGTAGGTGAACTACAACTCCAAAACTCAAGGTCAATGCCCACCAAAACCCTTCCAGTATTTTCTGTTGGTCTTGGGAGTTCTGTGTGCCAAGATACATTCTCTCCCCACCCCCACCCCACCCCCGCAAAATTAAATTAGGTTTCCGAGTGGCCGAGCTAAAACCCATCTCAGCCCATCTGCGTGCCATTTGTGGCCAAAGGACTGTCCATCCGTTCTCATTAGCCGGCCTTGGAGGCCGTGGGTGGAAAGGGGCCGAGACCTGGTCAGCTGCCCTGCATGCTGGGCTAAAGAGTACCATATGGAGGCCCCCTAATCTCTGTTAACAAGCATCAGAAGAGCTAAATTGGAAGAATAATGACTCGTCCCTGGGCATGGCAGCCACGGCGGGCCAAGCTTCAGCACCAATTTATCAGAGCCAATTTCGACCCTGTTAAGTGGAGCCTGGCCGGCGAGTGGGAGAGATTAATCCGACGTCAAAAAGAGCAATGGGATATGCTTTTAATTCCACTCCCCCCCCTCCCCCCACCACCACCATTTTACTGATCGCCTTTCATCTCTGATTGCAAATGGAACACATTCCCCAATTGTGCCATAGCAGAAGAAGAGGACACTGGAGTCCAGCGACAACTCCCATCATCAGAAGGGGATGATGGGAGATCCAACTCAGGAACAACCTTCTCCATCATTGTGGGAACTATGATATACAAAAAATGAATATATTTTAATAAAACTTACCTAGGTTGTAGTATAGGTATTTCATTATTTTTCCACGTAATCACAGTTCAGTTCCATACATTTCGTCATCCCGTCGAACGGGTTTTTGATGCCTGTGTCATAGAGGTTTCCCATTGCCTTTTTCAGCCAGTTTGTCACTTCGATTTTCACCTTCGCCTCATCAGAAAAGTGTTTTTCACCCACGTGTTCCTTCAATTTAGTGAACAGATGATAGTCACTGGGTGCGAGATCGGTGGCTTAAAACATTTTAACTTCGCACTTGGAGGGAAACAGGATGAAGATGCTCATCTCTAACCTTCAGCACAATGCCAGTTGATGAGCTACTGACAATAGGCACTGCTCATTCACTTCCGCTGGCTTCTCGTTACATGGCGGTGATACCAACTTCCCCCATGAAAATTCCCCATGAGAACTACGTGCCTTGTAACCTTACTTTCCAGATATCCCTCATACAATGCAAACTTTGCACTTGAAGAGGAACAGAATGAGGATGCTCATCTCTAACCTTCTGCACAATGCCAGTTGATGAGCTACTGACAATAGGCACTGCTCATTCACTTCCGCTGGCTTCTCGTTACATGGCGGTGATACCAACTTCCCCCGTGAAAATTCCCCATGAGAACTACGTGCCTTGTAACCTTACTTTCCAGATATCCCTCATACAATGCAAACTTTGCACTTGAAGAGGAACAGAATGAGGATGCTCATCTCTAACCTTCTGCACAATGCCAGTTGATGAGCTACTGACAACTGGCACTGATCGTTCACTTCCGCTGGTTTCTCGCTATATGGCAGTGATACCAACTCCCCCCTGGGGGAATTTTTCTGGGGAATTTTCATATCTAACCTTCAGCATAATGCCAGTTGATGAGCTACTGACAACTGGCACTGCTCGTTCGCTTCCACTGGCTTCTCGCTACATGGCAGTGATACCAACTTCCCCCGAGAAAATTCCTCATGAGAACTACATGCCTTGTAACCTTACTTTCCAGATGTCCCTCATACAATGCAAACTTTGCACTTGAAGAGGAACAGAATGAGGATGCTCATCTCTAACCTTCAGCATAATGCCAGTTGATGAGCTACTGACAACTGGCACTGCTCTTTCACTTCCACAGGCTTCTCGCTATATGGCAGTAATACCAAATTCCTCCGTGAAAATTCCCAGGGAATTTTCATATCTAAGCTTCAGCACAATGCCATTTGATGAGCTACTGACAACTGGCACTGCTCGTTCACTTCCGCTGGCTTCTCGCTACATGGCAGTGATACCAACTTCCCCCATGAAAATTCCCCATGAGAACTACGTGCCTTGTAAACTTTCTGGATCTCCCTCATACAATGCAAATTTGCACTTGAAGAGGAACAGAATGAGGATGCTCATCTCTAACCTTCAGCACAATGCCAGTTGATGAGCTACTGACAACTGGCACTGCTCGTTCGCTTCTGCTGGCTTCTCGCTACACGGCAGTAATACCAACTTCCCCCGTGAAAATTCCCCACAAGAGCTCTGTGCATTGTGACCTTACTTTCTGGATAACCCTTGTATTTGCAATATAGTAGCAGAGGTATGTAGAAAATAAAATGTATTATTATAATTAGTAGTAGTACTAGTTTGATGACTGTTATAGTTCTCTGACTGTTATAGAAGTTTAATGAAGTTACTTAGTGCTGCAGTTCAAGAGAGCTGTGTGTACTAGAGCTCCCTAGCAGATAATAGGGAGTACTATAGTATACTATACATGCAATGAGACCTTGGTGGTCCAGAAAAATCAAATGGCTTCCCATCCACCTCTTTTCTTCCTTGCTGGATCCATCACCTGCAGACGCTGACCTATGAGTCACAGGCTTCCCTTTTCAATCCCTCCCCGGCAATTACATTGCTCTCCATGGGGTTTCCGCATGACTGCTCTGCTTACTAAATCCTCCCCATCGTTTAGCCTGGAGACGGGAAGGCTGAGAGATGATATGATAGCCATCTCTGAAGATCTGGAAGAAGGTCTTCATGCAGCAGCTTGGTTCCTGCACTTCCTGGGCCTTAGCAAGAAAAGACTCTGAATCTTAGATATGTTAAGGTTTCTAAGCAAGGCTTGTCCAAAGTCTGGCCTGCGGGCCAATTGCGGCCCATGTTCAAATGTCCACCGGCCCACAGCTTCTGTCAAGCAATATGCAGCACAGTTGACCATAAAATAGTTCATTTGCTTTTAATGTCAATGGTTCGAAGAATGTCAGGCAGAATGGTCGGCCCTCACTCATTTTCACCTCACCAAATCTGACAAAATTCACAAAAAGCTTGGACACCCCTGGCCTAAGGCATCTTGCCTAACCCCCTGCCATGAAGGAATACACAGCTAAAGCACTCCTGAAAGATGTCCATCTAACCATTGTTTGAAGACCTCCTGTAGCATCTTTTTGCTTTTTGGCTTTTTAAGTCCCTTCTGCTGTGTTTTCCAGTGTTTTATGGCCTGATAGGTGTATTGTGTCCAAATTTGGTGTCAATTTGTCCAGGGGCTTTTGAGTTATGTTAATCCCACAAACAAACTTTAAAAAGTATCTTAAGACCTGGCTCTGCCGTTGTGCTTTTGGAGAGTAGTCACATAATCTTAAGCTATTGTTCCCCTCAACGTGCTTGTCCTAGGAGTAAACCCCCCCTTGTATGAAGGTCGGTCTATCACCTTGCCTCTCCATGGGTTCTCACTCCTAAATAATTCTGCTCCTTCATCTCACCCTGAGTTTTTAAATCATTTTATGTGCATGCGGCCTGTTCACTGTTATTATGTTTAGTTTAGCGTGTTTTTTTATATTATTTGTTGTATTCTTATGTTTTGTACTTTATTGTGATGTTATTTTGTTGTAACTTGTATTTTATTTTATTGTAATTTGTTGTTTGGGCTTGGCCTCATGTAAGCTGCTCCGAGTCCCCGTTGGGGGAGATGGTGGCAGGGTATAAATAAAGTTTATTATTATTATTACTAGCCGTCCCCTGCCACGCGTTGCTGTGGCCCAGTCTGGTGATCTCGAAAATAAAGTAATGAGAAAGTGTTGGTTTCTAATATATGTAATGTCTTGATGCTTGTGGGTAAACAGTACTTCTTGTTGTTTCTTTGTCAGTAGAGATTGTCTGGTTTGCCTACTCTGGAACATGCAACATATTATTGTCCTTCTTTAGGGACCCCTTTCAAATATATCATACTATATCTCTCTCTGTGTGTGAATCATATCTCTCTATATCTATGGCTGGATGGGTTTGTCAGGAGGGCTTTGTTTGCGTTTTCTTGCCCTGGTGAAGGGAGTTGGATTGGATGGCCTTAAGTATTTTCTGTTGGCCATGGGGGTTCTGGGTAAGAAGTTTAGCCCAATTCCATCATTGGAGTTCAGAATGCTCTTTGATTGTAGGTGAACTTAAATCCCAATAACTACAACTCCCAAATGTCAAGGTCTCTTTCCCCCAAACTCCATCTGTGTTCATATTTGGGCATATGGAATATTCATGCCAAATTTGGTCCAGATCCATCATTGTTTGAGTCCACAGTGCTCTCTGGATGCAGGTGAACTACAACTCCCAAACTCAAGGTCAATGCCAACTAAACCCTTCTAGTGTTTTCTGATGGTCATGGGAGTCCTTTGAGCTAAGTTTGGCCCAATTTGGTCATTGGCGGAGTTTAGAATGCTCTTTGATTTTAGGTGAACTATAAATCCCAGCAACTACAACTCCCAAATGACAAAATCAATTTTTTGAGTGAAGGACATACATTGGGTTGTTAGGTGTCTTGTGTCCAAATTTGGTGTCAATTTGCCCAGTGGTTTTTGAGTTCTGTGAATACCACAAACGAACATTACATTTTTATTTATATAGATTAAAGGTGTGATGCACATTGTGATGCTTGTATGTGTATGCATATTATTATAAAGGGTATATAAACCAAGATAATTATTTTGTTCATGACCCTGTTTCCTGGAATACCAGCAGGGTCCATATCCAGTTAGTGCCAACCAAACATAAACCGTACTTTTACAGACCTCAGGGACTCTCTTTTGTCTCTTTTCCTCAAACCTTCTCCCTGCCATTTCAACGTGACGTAGCCCATGTCCGCAATGAAGAAAAGCTCCCCAAACCCCATGCAAATTCTTAAATGAGGGTGCCATAAAACTGAGAGAAGAGGAAGTGAGGTAACACAGAAACACGGAACAAGAGAACCATTTCACTGTGCGTGCAAGGTTGTTTGTCTTCCCAACTCTTTTCCTGTTCTTCTCTGATTCAAGAAGTTTGGGAGCGAAACAGAGAAAACAACCCAGTGTGCTTGAAAATTGGCCTGTGTTTGCCTCTTTGCTGTCGGCATCCTTCTTATCTGCAAACAAGCAGGCGATTCCCCCGCTTCCATACATTCTTTGCCCCATACCGCTCTCCATCACTATCTTTCCCAAAGCCCTGTGGTCCCAAACATAGTAAGATGGAAAGCCTCATTGCAACAGGGCTCCTCTCTTGCTCAGCATCGTCCCATCAGAGCCGGCAGCAATTGAAGTTGCGGCTATTCCTGATACCCCGACACCCCCCTTTTCCTTCCATGCGTACCCCCACCGTTGCCTTTCCAAAAGGCCACATTGTGCTTTTCCCCTTGCTTCTTTGCCTGTTGTGTCATCCCGCTGTTTTGATGCCTCGTTGAGCCAGCTCTGTGATTATGTTGTCTCTCCTGAGGCAACCGGAGGCCAGAGATTTCGATCCCACTCTGGCTGATTGTGAGGAATTTGGCCAAGCATGAGAGGGACTAATAATAATAATAATAATAATAATAATAATAATAGGCTAAATGTGACACACACACACCCTTTACTTGTAGCTGTTTGATCATCATCTGAGATTAACTCACATCCATTGGGCTTCTCTTTATTAGTATTGTTGTTGTTATGTTACAAAGAACTTCCTAATGTGTCTCCTCCTTTGGAGGTTTTAAGCAGAGGGTGGATGGGTATCTGTCAGGAGTGCTTTGGTTGTTTTCCTGGAAGAAAGGGGATGGACTGGAAGGGCCCTGGGGTCTCTTCCAACTCTTCTGTTACAGGTAGTAGCACTATCGCTTTGCCCTTCCATTTCCCTTATGGATTGGCCCCAGCTCTTCACTTGAACCCACTCTGAGTCTTAAAAGGAGCCAAACCTAATTTTGCAGGACTCAATGCTCCAAAACAGCGTTTCTCAACCTGGGGGTCGCGTCCCCTGGGGGGGTTGTGACAGAATTTCAGAGGGTCACCAAAGACCACCAGGAACCATATATTTCTGATGGTCTTAGGAACCCCTTTGGCAGAGAAGGCTGAAGATCTCACCCTGTCCTTCTCTTCCTTTTTGGAAACAGACAGCGAATCTTCCCACCAAAAGTCCTCCTCTGCTATGATTGTCTGGCCTCTCAGCTAAGGGGAGGGTTGTTTCTGAGACTCCAAGTGGGAAGGGGAGAGCAGGCATGCAAGGCTGTGCGGGCGAGGGAGAGCATGCAAAGCTGGAGGGAGACTCACACCAGCAAGTCCCTTCAAGGCATGTGGGTTCTGTGCGGGAATTTTGGCCCAATTCTATCATTTGTTGGGGTTCAGAATGCTCTTTGATTGTAGGTGAACTCTAAATCCCAGCAACTACAACTCCCAAATGTCAAGGTCTGTTTCCTCCAAACTCCACCAGTGTTCACATTTGAGCATATTGAGTATCCATGCCCAATGTGGTCCAGATCCATCATTGTTGGAGTCCACAGTGCTCTCTGGATGAAAGTGAACTACAACTCCCAAACTCAAGTTAAATGCCCTACAAACCCTTCCAATATTGGCTGTTGGCCGTGGGAGTTCTGTGTGCCAAGTTTCGTTCAGTTCCATCGTTGGTGGAGTCCAGAATGCTCTTTGATTGTAGGTGGACTATAAATCCCAGCAACTACAACTGTCAAAATCCTTCCCCCCAACCCCACCAGTATTCAAATTTGGGCATATCAGGTATTTATGCCGAACTTGGTCCAGTGAATGAAAATACATCCTGCATATCAGATATTAACGTTACGATTCATAATGGGAGCAAAATGACAGTAATGAAGTAGCAACTAAAATAATGTTATGGTTGGGGATCACCACAACATAAGGGAAGGTTGAGAACCACTGACGTACTAGGTCTTATTTTCAGGGGATGTCTTATATTTGGGAATTTTTTGAGAATTCTACAAAACTATAAAACCTAGGGTTCTAGAGTTACCTGAGGGCTGAGAAGGGGGGGTATACAAATACAGTAAATAAATAAATAACTTCTATAGGTTGTCATAATGGTTGTTTAGATAGTGTGACATTTGTGTAGCCTGCCCGCTATCGAGGTGTATCTGGTCCAGATTAAAACCAGGACGTCCCAGAGAAGAAGGAAACAAGAAGGAATCGCTTGGGCTGGGATAAGAGGCACGCCGAGGCCTTGCTTTATTTGTTCACGGAATCACCGTAATGCGACGGTTTGCATCATTGGAAAACGAACAAACGAACGAAAAAGCAGAGCCGAAACCACAAATGGGCAGAGAGATATGCTCTTTTACAAAGGGATGAGCCGTTGGTTGCATTCGAGATGGGAAAACCGGAACAAGAGTCATTCACCTTTCGAGCAATCTTTTTCCAGACCCGAGAAGAGCAAGCCCGCAAGACCTGAAGACCAGACCTCTGTTAGACGGACAAGGATCGACCCGGCGATGGATTTTTGTGTTTTTCTGGCAAGTTGAGACATTACGGGGAAGGGAACGTCGGGGACTTTGGAGGTGCAAAGGGCGAAAGGAGTGTTAGCAAGCGGTGAAGGTCTTCCAGAAGAAGTTTTTGCACGGGGCTTTGCGGTCCCGCTGGGTGAGCTGGGACAACCTCCCCAGCACCGACGCCTCGTCCTCCAGTTTGCTCTCCAGCGGATCTTCCGATTCGGAAGGAGCCGGCTCCCGACCCACTTCGGCCCCGTCCAAGAGCTCTGCCAGCATTTTCAGGATCAGGACTTTGCGGGCTTTGGTTTGCTCCTAGGAAGGCGACACAAACAAACAGGGGACGAGAGAAGAAGAATTGGACAGAGATGTGAAAAGAAGGTAAGGAATGGTAAAAAGTACAGTGGCATCCTTGATGAAAGTCTTAGCCCGGCAAGAAAGAGCGATGGAAGGAGAAAGAAAATCCATTCAAGCCTTGAGACAAATGGAGGATGATCATAACAACAACAACAACAATTTTATTTATATACCGCCACCATCTCCCCAATGGGACTCAGGGCAGCTCACAACAACACTCCAAAGTGCTGTACACATAAAATACGATGCTCCCTATGTTCATCATTTCATTCCTTCCTCGCTTTACCCTATTCTCCCTCTCGTCTCTCTTTTTTCTTTCTCTCTTTCATTCCTACCTTCATTCCTTCCCTCCCTCTCTCTCCTTCCCTTTCTTCTTTTTTTCCTTCCTTCCTCCTTACCTTATTTTCCCCTCTCTCTTCACTCACTCTCTTTCTTTCCTTTCTTCATTCTCGCTCTCTCTCCATTCCATCCTTTCCTTATGTCCCTCTTTATCTTCTTCCTTATTTCTTTCCTTTCTTCTTATTCCCCCTCCTCTTCACTCACTCTCCTTCTTTCCTTTCTTCATTCTCTCTCTCTCTCTCAGTTCCATCCTTTTCTTATGTCCCTCTTTATCTTCTTTCTTCCTTCTTTCCTTCCTTCCTCCTTACCTTATTTTCCCCTCTCTCTTCACTCACTCTCCTTCTTTCATTTCTTCATTCTCATTCTCTCTCTCTCTCCGTTCCATCCTTTTCTTATGTCCCTCTTTATCTTCTTCTTTCCTTCTTTCCTTCCTTCCTTCCTCCTTACCTTGTTTCCACTCTCTCTTCACTCACTCTTTCTTTCCTTTTTTCATTCTCTCTCTCTCTCTCTCCATTCCATCCTTTGCTTATGTCACTCTTTATTGTCTTCCTTCCTTCCTCCTTACCTTGTTTCCACTCTCTCTTCACTCACTCTCTTTCTTTCCTTTCTTCATTCTCTCTCTCCATTCCATCCTTTGCTTATGTCACTCTTTATCTCCTTCCTTCCTATGTTTCTTCCTTCTCCCCCTCTGTCCTTCCATTTCTTATCCTCACTCTCTTTCCTACCTTCATCCCTTCTTCCCTTCCCCCTCTCTCTTCCTTCCTTCCTTCCTTCCTTCCTCCTTACCTTATTTCCTCCTTGCTCTTCACTCACTCTCTTTCTTTCCTTTCTTCATTCTCTCTCTCCATTCCATCCTTTTCTTACGTCCCTCTTTAACTTCTTCCTTCCTTCTTTCCTTCTTTCCTCATTACCTTATTTTCCCCTCTCTCTTCACTCACCCTTTCTTTCCTTTCTTCATTCTCTCTCTCTCCAGTCCATCCATTTCCTATGTCCCTCTTTATCTTCTTCTTCCTTTTTTCCTTCTTTCCTTCCTTTGTTTCTTTCTCCTCTCCCTCTGTCCTTCATTTCTTATCCTCTCTCTTTCTCTTTCCTAGCTTCTTCCCTTCCCCCCTCTCTCCCTTCCTTCCTTCCTTCCTTCCTTCCTTCCTTCCTCCATCCATACCTTATTTCCCCCTCTCTTCAGTGACTCTCTTTCTTTCCTTTCTTCATTCTCTCTCTCTCTCCATTCCATCCTTTTCTCATGTCTCTCTTTATCTTCTTCCTTCCTTCTTTCCTTCCTTCCTTTTTTCTTCCTTCTCTCCCTCTGTCCTTCCATTTCTTATCTTCTCTCTCGTTCTACCTTCTTCCCTCTCTCTCCCACTTCCTTCTTTCCTTATTTCCCCTCTCTCTTCAGTCACTCTCTTTCTTCCTTTCCTTTCTTCTCTCTCTCTCTCCATTCAATCCTTTTCTCATGTCCCTCTTCTTCCTTCCTTCTTTCCTTCCTTTTTTCTTCCTTCTCTCCCTCTGTCCTTCCATTTCTTATCCTCTCTCTCATTCTCTCTTTCCTACCTTCTTGCCTCTCTCCCCCCCTTTCTCCTTTCCTTATTTCCCCTCTCTCTTCAGTCACTCTCTTTCTTTCCTTTCTTCATTCTCTCTCTCTCTCTCTCTCTCTCTCTCCATTCCATCCTTTTCTCATGTCCCTATTTATCTTCTTCCTTCCTTCCTTCTTTCCTTCCCTTTTTTCTTCCTTCTCTCCCTCTGTCCTTCCATTTGTTATCCTCTCTCTCGTTCTCTCTTTCCTTCCTTCCTTCCCTCCCTCCCTTTCTTCTTTCCTTCTCCCCCCCCCCCCCCGCTCTCTTTCTTTCCTCTCCACGTCTTCTCTCTTTAACTCTCTTCTCTCCCCTAATTCTCTCCTTCTTTCATCCTGTATTCTAAACCTCTCCATCAATTCCCTTTTTGTCAATTCCTTTAAAGCCATCGGTTTAATATATTTTTGAAGAGGGGGAAACCCTCCTTTGTGCTGGGATCTAAGCGCTTTGCATTCCTTCCCCATTAAAACCCATTCAAAGGGATTCGCAAAGTGACAAATGAGTAGCTGACCCCTGAATCAATTGCCCGGACAGGTTCTGTGCGCAAAGGTCATGAGAAATAAGTCCCATATTCCCGAACCCTGACAGCCTTTTGGGACTTACCCGGCTGCTCTGTGCTGAAAGCTTGTCTTCGCCAGGCAAAGCGGATGCCCTCACGGTCCAAACCAGGAGCAGAACCGCAAGGAGCCGTCCCATCAGCTGCATGGTGGAGCCAAGTCTCGCCTGTTTGAGAGGAAGCTGAGAGGCAGAGCAGCGACTGTTTCTTCTTCTCTCCAGTTACCAAAGGAGCCTTGGAGCATCGCCTTTTATGAAGCCCTCTCCCCCTCTTCACCAGTCCCCAGTGGGGTACCAAGTGACGCAGGCGGAGCAAGTCTGCCTGGCAGGCCAATGCCTTTCCAAGGGAGGGTCGAGGGAAATGAGCCGATCCAAAGAAACCACAAGCCCGGGATTGCACGCCAAAGCTGTGGCGGAAAGTGGGAAAGCATAATAGCGGGGGCGTGGAAGTGTTTTCCAACACACCGACACCCGAATGCTGAAGTGACTGAAAGTAATATATATTAGTCATGGACCCGAAATTTGTCCCATCCGTTTGATTCGTGTTTGCGTTTCGTTCCGTCCATTCGGATGGCACGAAACGGGAAGTCCCCTCCTGGAATGAAAATAGACTCAAAACGAGAAAAGAAGGAATAGGGGGGGAAAAGAAGAAAAAGAAAGAAAACAAGAGAAAGAAAAGGAAGAACCCACTTCAAAAATAACAGACAACTATTTACTCTATTTTTCTATCTTTTTCTTTTTTATCTTATTTTTTCTTCCCCCCCCCCCCCCCCCATATTCTTCTCTTCTTTTTTATTCATTTGTTTTTTAACGGAAATTCTTAATAAAGATTGTTTTTTTAAAAAAATGAAAATAGACTCAAAACGAAAAGCAGGTAGGAGCGGGTACCGGCTCTAAGCCTGCTTTCCCCATCGATTGCCGTGAGTGTAGGCCCAAAGCTGAGTGCCGCTCCTTATTCGGCACTCAGATGCAGGCCCTGCCAGGCCCGAGCACATAGCCCCGGGCACTTTGGGCCTATGGGTGAAGTTGTCCCTCCAAATAATAGTCTGAAAAAATAGTCTGAAAAAATGGATCTTTCAACCCCAAAAACAAAAAATGAAAATTTGACCTCCTGATTTTGGGGGGTTGAGTCAAAATGGATCGAGGACCCAACTGAAAGCCGGGTGACTAAATGGATCACGGTATGCCCCAAATGCACACTATGCA
The DNA here is from genome assembly GCF_037176765.1 of Anolis sagrei. NCBI lineage: Eukaryota > Metazoa > Chordata > Lepidosauria > Squamata > Anolidae > Anolis > Anolis sagrei. Next base: position 6,941,564 of record NC_090033.1, read on the forward strand.
TGGCCGTCCCCTGCCACGCATTGCTATGGCCCATATGGGGGTTCTGTGTGGGAGGTCTGGCCCAATTCTATCATTGGGGGGTTCAGAATGCTCTATGATTATAGGCGAACTATAAATCCCAGCAACTACAACTCCCAAATGTCAAGATTTTATTTTCTCCAAACTCCACCAGTGTTTACATTAGGGCATATTGAGTATTCGTGTAGAGTTTAGTCCAGATCCATCATTGTTTGAGTCCACAGTCATCTTTGGATGTAGGTGAACTACAACTCCAAAACTCAAGGTCAATGCCCACCAAACCCTTCCAGTATTTTCTGTTGGTCGTGGGAGAAATGTGTGTGCTGAGTTTGGTTCAATTCCATCGTTGGTGGGGTTAAGAATGCTCTTTGATTGTAGGTGAACTATAATATAATATATGACAAAATCATTTTTTTTGAGTGAAGGACATACATTGGGTTGTTAGGTGCCTTGTGTCCAATATATATATATATATATATATATGAAAGGATACAGAAAAATAATGGTTTAAACATTTGACAAGAGTCGGGTTCACACCTCCACTCAGTCATGGATAATCCTGAGCAAGTCACATTCTCTCAGTCTCAAAGGAAGGCCGTGGCAAACCTCTGAATCAATCTGGCACAGAAAACCCTAGAAGAGTTCTCTGACTAAAGGTCAGGATTGAGTTGAAGCCACTGAACAATAACAACAGTAATTGGAAAAACCCCAAGGAGCCATGAATGTAGGGAAGCAGATGCCCAAGTGTTGACTTGAGGTCCTTCAAACATCTGAGGAGCCTTCCAGGTGTTTGTAGGAGATGAACAGATCTTGTCGTCTTATTGAGGATATAGCCAGGCTGTCTTTTAGTAGAAGGTGGAGCAAAGTTGTCTTCTTGTAGAGGGTGGAACAAGATCATATTCTTGTAGAAGATGGAGCCAGATTGCCTGAAGATAAAATGAGGCTGTCTTCTTGTAGAAGGTGGAGATTATTGTCTTCTTGTAGAAGATACAGTGAGATTGACTTTTGTAAAGGGTGGAGCAAAGTTCTCTTCTTGTAGAGGTTGGAACAACATCATCTTTTTGTAGAAGATGGAGCCACATTGCCTGAAGATAAAGCGAGGTTGTCTTCTTGTAGAAGATGGAGCAAAGTTGTCTTCTTGTAGAGGTTGGAACAAGATCATTTTCTTGTTAAGGATGGAGCTAGGTTGCCTTCTTGTTTAAGACAAAGATGTGTTGTCTTCTTGTAGAAGATGGAGAAAACTGACAAGAAGACAATATCTCCCCATCTTCTACAAACACCTGGAGGACTCTTCAGATGTTTGAAGGACCTCAAGTCAATTCTTGGGCATCTCCTTTTCTACATTCATGGCTCCTTGGAGCCAGGTTGTCTCCTCCTCCAGAGGACTGTGCCTGGACCAAGACCCAAATTCCAAGGAAGAAGGTTCCAACTAAACGTTATAAATAACCCCACATATTTAATGATTTCCAACTGGGTTGAGGTGTCCTCCTCTTATCAAAGATCTCATTAATCATATTATAATCTGTTTTATTATAATTATAATTTGGTGCCTCAGTCGTGTCAATGTTGGAATTTCATCACAGTCTTGCTTTCAAGTGCTCTTTGTTTCATGTACCAAGTTTTTGCCAAGCTGCAGATTTGTGGTTGGGATTTTTCCTGCTGTCTTGATTCATGGATTCATGTACCTGGGTTCATTGATTTTTATGTAACTATGCATCTTGTTTCCCCTTGAAGCTTATGGACTATTTTATATATTGGAACAAAATCCTTAATAAGCTATTGATGTTTGTTTCGTTTTCTCATTTTGCTTAGATAGAAAGCCTTTTGTAAACAGAGGCTAAGACGATTGATTCGTTTACAGGAAAAGAGAGATAACAAAACTTTATCTGGTGGGAAGGTCAAGAGAAATGCTTTCCTTTCAGTTGTGGGGTCTGGAAAAAGCCTTATATTGATTTGTGGGAAAGCGTTGTCTCAGTCGGGTCAACGTTGGAATTTCATCATGGTCTTGTTTTCAAGTGCTCTTTGTTTCATGTATCAAGTTTTTGTCAAGCTGGGATTTTTCCTGCTGTCTTGATTCATTGATTCACATACTTAGCTTTATGGATTTGTATGTACCTGTGGATCTTGTTTCCCCTTGAAGCTTATGAACTATTTTATATATTGGAACAAAATCCTTAATAAGCTATTGATGTTTACTTTGTTTTCTCATTTCGCTGGACACACTTGGGAGGCAACGTTTGCCTCTGTTTGCTGGAACGTACCGATTTGGGCATCCTAATTTTTGCCAACATTTTTTTCCAGAACTCCTGCTGCACTCCCCAATTTTGGAGTGTTATTAAGGATATAAACTGAAATAAAGGCACTCATGGGCGCTAATAGCTAGCTAGGCATATATGTATTGAAATTGCGATTGCATATAAATATATTGATTTCTGGGAAAGCGTTGCCTCAGTCGGGTCAACGTTGAAATTTCATCACGGTCTTACTTTCAGGTGCTCTTTGTTTCATGTATCGTTTTTGTCAAGCTGGGATTTTTCCTGCTGTCTTGATTCATTGATTCACATACTTAGCTTTATGGATTTGTATGTACCTGTGGATCTTGTTTCCGCTAGAAGCTTATGAACTATTTTATATATTGGAACAAAATCCTTAATAAGCTATTGATGTTTGCTTTGTTTTCTCATTTCTCTGGACACACTCGGGAGGCAACGTTTGCCTCTGTTTGCTGGAACATACCGATTTGGGCATCCCAATTTTTGCCAACATTTTTTTTCCAGAACTCCTGCTGCACTCCCCAATTTTGGAGTGTTATTAAGGATATAAACTGAAATAAAGGCACTCATGGGCGCTAATAGCTAGCTAGGCATATATGTATTGAAATTGCAGTTGCATATAAATAGGGGTTTTAAGGGATATTGTTCATTTTGGTGACGGCAGGGAGAAAAACATAGAAATCGCCCCCAGCCGAAAGCCTTGATATGAGATTATGTTATGTAAGGCAGCTCTACAGAATGTAAAGCAGGAAGTTAATTCACTTACTCTCAGGTTACAGTATTGCTTACTCTCCGATTATGGTATATACCACCGACTTTGGTGGTATATTTCCCCCATTTTGGTCTTCTGACATAAATCCTAGAGATCCCACAATTGATATGGGATATACCTGATGTACCCAAACACAGTCGCCTCTCATCATGAAGGGATGCTGGCTCATTTGCATATTTAATTAAATGCAAGGCTCCCGCTTTGCATATCGTTTGAGTGAACCAAGGGGGAGCACTGGCTCGCCGCAGATTACAAGATCGCCCTCCAGCAAAGCCGTGTAAGCCCTTTCAGTTGTCCAAGGGAGATATCGGATATCTCAGTGTGAGAACGCATTAGCATTTGGAAACCAAGGCTTCAGGTCTTAGTGCTATCAAGGATTTCAAAAAGCATATATCCCAGACCCTATACTTGTTTTACATAGTGTAAATAATATACCAAAGTATCACTATATCATTTAACACCAACGCCAGAATCAACCATCTCGAGTATTTATGTTTTTTTTATTGTTAGCAGCTTTGGGTCTCTTTGTAATAGAGATAAGGTTGTGGGTGAACTACAACTCCCATCATGCCAGGTTAACCCCATGAAATCTCATCAGTACTTCAAGTTTGTTATGTTGGGCAACTTTGCTCTCAATGCATCATTGGTGGGATTCAGTGTGCTCTCTGGCTGTAGGGTAAACTACAACTCCCACTATGGTGAGTCAGTCCCCTCAAAGCCCTCCAGTAAGTTGAGTTAGTCATGGGGGTTCTGTGTGCCAAATTTGGTCCAGGTCCATCATTGGTGTGGTCATGTAAATTCCACACCAATGGAGAGAGTAAGGAACACTGGGATGCCTGTGGAGACACAGAAAATCTAGGATGAAATTGTCCCCATGTGGGCAGTATGGTGTTGGTGGAGGACATTGATAGGGCTCTTGGACTACATGTTCACGGCAAGTTTGCTCTGGTTCATGCAACTTTCACACCAATGGAGAGAGAGAGAAACACTGGGATGCCTGTGGTGGAGGAAACACATAAAATCTAGGCTGGAATTGTCCCCAAATAAAAGCATTCCACATACATATTTTCATTTTTATTATGTGTATATAGATACAGATAAAGGAGCCCCCGGTGATGCAGTGGGTTAAACCGCTGAGCTGCTGAACGTGCTAACCAAGAGGTCACAGGTTCGAATCTGTGGAGCGAGGTGAGCTCCCACTGTTAGCCCCAGCTTCTGCCAACCTATCAGTTCAAAGCCATGCAAATGTGAGTAGATCAATAGGTACCACTCCAACGGCAAGGTAACAAAGCTCCATGCAGTCATGCCTTCACATGACCTTGGAGGTGTCTGCGGACAACGCCTGCTCTTCGGCTTAGAAATGGAGATGAGCACCAACCCCCAGAGTCAGACACGACTAGACTTAATGTCAGGGGAAAACCTTTATCCTTACCTAATACTAATATCATATTGAAATTGAGCAATTTTAAACAGCCGCGGATAGTGAGATCCGTTCCGCAGATACCGAACCTGAAGCACGGATACCTAATGGCTTGAAATGGGGTACAGTGGGGTTAATCTAGACAGATAAAATATAATACCAAATGCATATATTAAAATACAGTAAAATAGGCTGAGAAGGCTCTTGTAAACAGTACAATCTCGGTCTGGTTCTGTTTTTCAAGGGATGGATCTCTCCGAGGTGCTGAAATGAGAAACTATGCAGAGCCTGTCACTCTCCGAGCAAATCTCTCTCATCTGAATGCCGTCTGAGCTGGAACAGGAGGTTGCCTGCGATAAAACCGTACCAATCTGAGTCCAGCCTGAGGCCGAGCCACTTAGATTAGCACCTCTGCCAAAATAATTTGGAAAATGGGCTTTACTCTTCATAGAGTTTGAAGAGTCCAACCCTTTGCCATACAGGGAACACATAACTTCTATTTCCAACCTCCGAGACTGTCTATTCCAACCTCAGATGGATTCAAGAGCGATTCCATAGTGCTGTGGTTCTCCATCTTCCTAATGTTTTAGAAGTGGGATGACAGGATTCAGTGATGCCAAACTTGGATAGTTGGAGGCTGTATGATCTTCATGTTCCCAAGGAAGTGTCCTCATAGGCCTTTCGTAGGGCAAGAATCACCCAGAGGAGGTTTATGAGGGCCTTCCTCTGAAGTAGAGCCTGCAGCTTGGGATATGTGTTGGTGGACTCCCTTCCGGGCCTGAACTGGGCCTGACCATGCTAAGCAGTAGAGCCTGCAGCTTGGTGGCATCAGAAGACTCCTAAAGAGCCGGATCTACACCAATATGGGAAGTCCCCATCCAACTTAGTTCAAGTTGGTCCTTCTAGAGCTGAATCTACACCATTATGGGAAGTCCCAATCCAACTTAGTTTGAGTTGGTCCTCCTAGAGCCGGATCTACACCAATACGGGAAGTCCCCATCCAACTTAGTTCAAGTTGGTCCTTCTAGAGCTGAATCTACACCATTATGGGAAGTCCCAATCCAACTTAGTTTGAGTTGGTCCTCCTAGAGCCGGATCTACACCAATATGGGAAGTCCCCATCCAACTTAGTTTGAGTTGGTCCTCCTAGAGCCAGATCCACAGCAATAGGGGAAGTCCCCATCCAACTTAGTTTGTCCTCCTAGAGCTGGATCTACACCAATATGGGAAGTCCCTATCAAACTTAGTTTGAGTTGGTCCTCCTAGAGCCGGATCTACACAAATATGGGAAGTCCCCATCCAACTTAGTTTGAGTTGGTCCTCGTAGAGCCAAACCTACACTAATATGGGAAGTCCCAATCCAAGTTAGTTTGAGTCGGTCCTCCTAGAGCTGGATTTACACCAATATGGGAAGCCCCCATCCAACTTAGTTTAAGTTGGTCCTCCTAGAGCCGGATATACACCAATGTGGGAAGTCCCACTTTAGTTTGAGGTGATCCTCCTAGAGCTGGATCTACACCAATATGGGAAGTCCCGATCCAACATAGTTTGAGTTGGTCCTCCTAGAGCCCGATCTACACCAATATGGGAAGTCCCAATCCAACATAGTTTGAGTTGGTCCTCCTAGAGCCGGATCTACACCAATATGGGAAGTCTCAATCCAACTTAGTTTGAGTTGGTCCTCCTAGAGCCAGATCTACACCAATATGGGAAGTCCCAATCCAATTTAGTTTGAGTTGATCCTCCTAGTCCAGATTCTTCCTCCAGAAAGGCCCGATTCTTTGGGGAAAATACTCACCGAGTTGTCCTCAGCAGAGGCCTGCTCCACAGCTATCATGGAGCAGATCAGGAGGAGAACGGCAAATAACACGGCAGGGAACTTCATGGTGGCTTCAACAGTGGTTGTCTTTCTGAGAGAAGAAGAGCTGCTCCTTAGATCTTCTCTACAAGTGAAGGTTGATCCTACTAGGGAGGATTGCTTCTTTATATAGGCCTCTCTCCCGGACACCTGGAACAAAAGCTGGTTCCTTTGTTCTTCTAATGTACATCTTGCAAGGAACACCTTGGATTTGCCCTTTTGCAGGGCAGGATTTATTGGGCACACTGAGTCTCATCCTGCCTGGCAGTCTCCAATCTTCCTTTGGGAGCTTCCCAGAATCTTGAAGGGGATCAAACACTAATCCCCATTGTCATTGTATTCATCAATGGGCCTTTGAACATCTCAAAATCTGGGGAAAAGAGGGTTGGCTCATACAAGGAAAACCTGCCTGTCTATTGGAGAAGCATCTTCACGAGGAGATAGGAAGCTGCCTCATACTATTACACTATGGCAGTATTTCTCCACCTTCCTAATGCTGCAACCCCTTAATACAGATCCTCATATTGTGGTGACCCTCAACCATAAAAATATTTTTGTTGCTACCTCGCAACTGTAATTTTTCTATTGTTATTAATCAACTTGCAAATATCAGGTATGCAGGATGTATTTTCATTCACTGGACCAAATTTGGCACAAACATCCAATATGCCCAAATATGAATATTGGTGGGGCTGGGGGGTGGGGGTTGATTTTGTCATCTGGGAGTTGTCGTTCTTGGGATTTATACTTCACCTACAATCAAAAAGCATTCTGAACTCTCCCAACAATGGAATTGGGCCACACTTGGCATACATTTCCCATGACCAACAGAAAAGACTGGAAGGGTTCGGTAGTCATTGGTCTTGAGTTTGGGAGTTGTAGTTCACCTACATCCAGAGAGCACTGTGCACTCAAACAATGATGGATCTGGGCCAAACTTAGCACGGATACTCAATGTGGCCAAATGTGAACACTGGTGGAGTTTGGGGGAAATAGACCTTGACGTTTGGGGAAAATAGACCTTGGAAGTTCTTGTTGCTGGGATTTATAGTTTACCTACAATCAAAGGGACCCTTGAATCCCACCAACAATAGAATTGGGCCAAACTTCCCACACAGAACTCCCATGCATTGAAGGGACTTGCTGGCGTGAGCCTCCTTCCAGTTTCGCCCTCTCTCCCTTACCTGTACATGTGCACCACTCTGCCATGCACCAAGCACGCCTGCTCTCCCCTCTCCTCTTGGAGTCTCAGATAGAATTGGGCCAAACTTCCCACACAGAAGTCCCATGCCTTGAAGGGATTTGCTGGCGTGAGCCTCCCTCAAGCCTCGCACGCTCTCCCCCGCCTGCACATGTCCACCACTCTGCCATGCACTGAGTATGCCTGCTCTCCCCTCCCCGCTTGGAGTCTCAGATAGAATTGGGCCAAACTTCCCACACAGAAGTCCCATGCCTTGAAGGGACTTGCTGGCGTGAGCCTCCCTTCAGCCTCGCACGCTCTCCCCCGCCTGCACATGTCCACCACTCTGCCATGCACCAAGCACGCCTGCTCTCCCCTCTCCTCTTGGAGTCTCAGATAGAATTGGGCCAAACTTCCCACACAGAAGTCCCATGCCTTGAAGGGACTTGCTGGCGTGAGCCTCCCTTCAGCCTCGCACGCTCTCCCCCGCCTGCACATGTCCACCACTCTGCCATGCACCAAGCACGCCTGCTCTCCCCTCTCCTCTTGGAGTCTCAGATAGAATTGGGCCAAACTTCCCACACAGAAGTCCCATGCCTTGAAGGGACTTGCTGGCGTGAGCCTCCCTCAAGCCTCGCACGCTCTCCCCCGCCTGCACATGTCCACCACTCTGCCATGCACCAAGCACGCCTGCTCTCCCCTCTCCTCTTGGAGTCTCAGATAGAATTGGGCCAAACTTCCCACACAGAAGTCCCATGCCTTGAAGGGACTTGCTGGCGTGAGCCTCCCTTCAGCCTCGCACGCTCTCCCCCGCCTGCACATGTCCACCACTCTGCCATGCACCAAGCACGCCTGCTCTCCCCTCTCCTCTTGGAGTCTCAGATAGAATTGGGCCAAACTTCCCACACAGAAGTCCCATGCCTTGAAGGGACTTGCTGGCGTGAGCCTCCCTCAAGCCTCCCACGCTCTCCCCCGCCTGCACATGTCCACCACTCTGCCATGCACCAAGCACGCCTGCTCTCCCCTCTCCTCTTGGAGTCTCAGATAGAATTGGGCCAAACTTCCCACACAGAAGTCCCATGCCTTGAAGGGACTTGCTGGCGTGAGCCTCCCTCAAGCCTCCCACGCTCTCCCCCGCCTGCACATGTCCACCACTCTGCCATGCACCAAGCACGCCTGCTCTCCCCTCTCCTCTTGGAGTCTCAGATAGAATTGGGCCAAACTTCCCACACAGAAGTCCCATGCCTTGAAGGGACTTGCTGGCGTGAGCCTCCCTTCAGCCTCGCACGCTCTCTCTGACCTCACATGTCCACCACTCTGCCATGCACTGAGTATGCCTGCTCTCCCCTTCCCACTTGGAGTCTCAAATAGAATTGGGCCAAACTTCCCACACAGAACTCCCATGCATTGAAGAGATTTGCTGGCATTAGCCTCCCTCAAGCCTCGCACGCTCTCCCTCACCTGTGCATGTGCAACACTCTGCTGTGCACTGAGTATGCCTGCTCTCCCCTCCCCGCTTGGAGTCTCAGATAGAATTTGGCCGAACTTCCCACACAGAACTCCCATGCTTTGAAGGAGCTTGCGCGTGTAAGCCTCCCTCGAGCCTCTGACACTCCCCCGCCTGCACATGTGCCCCACTCTACGATGCACCGAGCACACCTGCTCTCCCCTCCCCGCTTGGAGTCTCAGATAGAATTGGGCCAAACTTCCCACACAGAACTCCCATGCCTTGAAGGGACTTGCTGGCATGAGCCTCCCTCAAGACTCGCACGGTCTCTCACACCTGTGCATGTGCACCACGCTGCCATGAGCAGAGCATGCCTGCTCTCCCCTGCCTGCTTGGAATCTCAAAAACAACCCTCCCCTTGGCTGAGAGGTCGGCCAATCTCATCAGGAGGAGGGCTTTTGGTGGGAGGATTCGCCATCTTTTTCCAAAAAGGAAGAGAAGGACAGACGGAGAGATATTCAGCCTTCTCTACCAAAGGGGTTCCTAAGACCATCAGAAATGTGTTTTCTGTTGGTTTTTGGTGTCCCTGCTGAAACCTCCTCGCAACCCCCCTTGTGGTCGTGACCCCCAGGTTGAGAAACAGTATCTAGTAGTTAGAGCAGGGGCCCTCATTGAAGGCAGAGATCTTCAGCCTTCTCTGCCAAAGACGGCGAATATGTTTTCTGATGGTCTTTGGTGACCCCTCTGAAACCACCTTGTGACCCCCCCCCCCCCCAGGAGTCCTGAGCCCCCAAGGTTGAGAAATGCTGCACCATGGTTACCCTGGTAAATTAACACTGATCCCTAACAATGTAAACTCTGGGAGAAAGGCAAGGTGTAAACCCAATCAATCAACGAAAGGCGTTGCACAATGCCAGTGAAGTGTGTTTTGATGGCTGGAGATCCACCATGTTTCCTTAATCCATTCAGTCCCGTTTCCAAACAACTTTACCTTCTGCCAAAAAAGGACACAAGTACACATCTTTATCCAACACTTGGATTTCTTTAAATGGACTTTGGAGAGCGGCTCCAAAGATTGCTCCTTTCAACCTATAAGCAAAAATGGGTCATCCTTCGAAGAAGATGATTTCTCTGCGTTGCTGGCAAAGGATCTTCGCACAACGTCTCCCTTGGATGCCAAATCTTGCCCCTGTTTAGGGAAACATGAAGACAAGAAAGTGATAATATCTTGTATTATAGTGATAATGTCTTGTATATCTAATAACTGTTCCCTTTGAGCTTCCTTCTAAGTTAGGTCTCATCACTGTTGGTTGTTCCCATCTCCAACCTCATTGGCTTCAATGAAGTGGCATTTGTTTGGGCTGGGGTAGAAAGTGAAAAATGGCAACGGCTGTATTTCCCCCTGGAGAGAATACCTTTTGAGGGCTGTGCTATAGCACAGCTGGTAAATCACCAGCAGTAGCAATAAGCTCTATCAACCAAAAGATTGCCAGTTCGGAGCACGGGTCGGGGTGAGCACCCAACCGTCAACCCTGCTCATTATTTATTATTATTTATCTATTTACAGCTTTTATATTCCACCCTCTCACCCCGCAGGGGACTCAGGGCGGATTACAGTGTACACATATATGGCAAACATTCAATGCCAATTTTTGACATACAAACATATACAGAGGCTATTTAACTTTTTCTGGCCGCCAGGGGAGCTGTCGCTTTCATTGTCCATCTGCGATGCTGATGAAGCACTTCCGCATTCCCCGCATGCTTCCCCGCTGGAATGCTTTGCTGGAGTCTTCTTTATGGCCTCATAAATCAGTTAATTTAGCCTCCCCACACTTTAAGGTGGTACCTAATTTTCCTACTTGACAGATGCAACTGTCTTTTGGGTTGCAAAGGTCGACAACAGGCTACACAATTGGTTGTAAACCCACTCCAACCTGGGCTGGCTTTGAACTCATGACCTTTTGGTCAGAGTGATCTTAATGCAGCTGACACTCAGCCAGCTGTGCCACAATCCCGGTGCGCCCCATAAAATACCTCCCCACTTAAGTGGCACCTAATTTATTTACTCACAGCTGTTTTCAGACTGCTTAGGTGGACAGTGAGCTGGACTGAAGGTCGGGCACTCACCCTGACCTGGGCTTCGACCTGCCAGCCTTTCAATTGAAAAGATTTATTGTAGCTGTTGATTGACCAGCTTTGCGAAAGCCTGGCAACTTTTGCTGGAGGTTTATTTATTTATTGTATTTATATACAGTGTTCCCTCGCAACTTCGCGGTTCGCAGTTTGTGGACTTGCTGTTTTGCGGGTTTTTGCCTCCCAGTTTATGAATGGTTGCCATTGCCAAGAGCAGCCTTCTCATCCTGCTTCCTGGCAATGATGGAGTATGGAAGGGGTTTGTACTCTCCCTCTTGGGAGAGAGATTGCAAAGCAAAGCAGAGGTAGATAGCAAAAAAGAAAAAGATGTGCAGTGCCTTTAAATCTCTCCTCTCTTCTGCCTCACCCTCAGAACTTGATATACATATATAGCATCCCTACTTTGTGGATTTTCACTTTTCACGGGTGGTCCTGGAACGTAACACTCGTGATAAGTGATGGAACACTGTACCGCCTGTCAGCGTTAGTGTAAGTAGCCCACAGACTGACTCTAGCACTTGTAACTCTAAGTGTGATAAAGTAATTCATAAGTAGAAAATAAACTGCCGGGAGCAGTTCCGCAAGCATCCTGAAGATAAAGCTTGTTGACGGCAAAACAAGGTCACTCTACGGACAACCGAGTAAGAGAGTCTGTATATTGTTTTTGTTACAAGTCTGCATATCTCTGTTGAATGAAGAGAACTCACTGAAGATATTGTATTATGTTATGTTTTTGGTGAGAGCAACTCTTCTGTTTTGTTTTGTATGCAGTGAATACAACTTTATTTTCAGGACGTTTGCAGAACTGTTCCCGGCACAAAACAAAGGCTTTTCGACTCAGAATGAGCCCTCAAGCAAAGCATAGAACGCAATGCTCAAAAGTACAAACATACATGAGATAACAATACACTCAATTATCCCATCAATTAACAGTGTCAGCTGCAACAGAAACAGCCCTGATCCTTTCCAAGACTTAGGAAAGGTACGTTGCAAACTCTTAGGAAAGGTACATTGCAAACCTGCTGTGTCAGCTCCACTGGCTGCCGGTTCAGTTCAGAGCACAATTCAAGGTGCTGGTTTTGACCTACAAAACCCTGTACGGTTCCGGTCCAGTGTATCTGTCCAAACGTATCTCCCACTACGTCCCACCCCGGAATTTGAGATCATCTGGGGGGGCCCTGCTCTCGACCCTACCGCTATCACAAGTGAGGTTGGTGGGGACGAGGAGCAGGGCCTTCTCAGTGGTGGCCCCTCGCCTGTGGAACTCACTCCCGGGGGAAATCAGGGCATCAACATCCCTCCTCTCCTTCAGGAGGAAGGTAAAGACGTGGTTGTGGGACCAGGCCTTTGGGCAATCTGATAACTAACCAGACGAATAGGACCAACAGGACTGACAATTGTGGAATTGGAAATTGAACTATGAGATAGCGAACACTGACCGTCAATGAGGAGATATTGGTTTGTATTGGTTTTATTGGTTTTATGATTGTAACGCAAGAATTGTTGTTTAATTGCTAATTGATGTTATTTTGTTTTATTGCTGTTATGTGATGCGGGCATCGAATTGTGCCTTGCTTTTGTAAGCTGCCCTGAGTCCCTTTCGGGGTGAGAAGGGCGGGGTAGAAGTAACCAAAACAAACAAACAAACAAACAAATAAATTAAAAAATAGTAGCAACACCACCTTTCTTACCCCTAGGGGACTCAAGGTGCTTTACAACATACTAAAGGCAAAAATTCAGTGCCAACATACAGTACACAAAGAAATCATAATCTATGAACTTAAAATTGAACCATAGAATCGAACCATAGAATCACTTTGGAATCGAAGGATTTGGTGTCTGACCAAGAGGAGGCCATTCCACAGCTGGCTGCCCTATTTTGATCCTGGTCTTAGAAATCTTTCCACTTACGTCATCTGCAGTCTTCTCCTCGGCTTCGGTAACACAGATGGACCAAACCAGAAGAGCTACAGCAAGGAGAAGAGATCTGGCTTTCATGATGGATCTGGCGGAGGTCTCAATCAAAGGGAAATATAGCCACCAATTACTTCTGTCTTGTGTTCAGATGGTAATGTCCACCCTCTTTATATAACTATTGCGTTGCTGGACTGAACCCAAGGCCTTTTGGTGGAAGCAGCCAACCATTTCTTACATCCTTTCTGGATGGATGGTTTTTTCCTTAATTCACTAACCTCTTCCTTCATTGTTCCCTTATTTGTTCCAATTTAAGTAGGAGAATGTGTACAGTCAATTCCAGAATAGGTTCACGCACCATTACTTTCCCTTCTCTGTGTATCATTAACATCTTGAATGGACAACCTTCCAGAGCTTCCTGGACTGCAGGGTCTCCAGGTCTCCTCAGGACCTGGACCCTGTTCTCCGGTTCTCGGGGTCAGAGGAAGGAAGCTCAGAGTGAGAGCGCTGCCTTGAAAAGTGTGTGTTTTTATGCATACATCTCACTCCACACTGTTGGAAGCTCCCATCTTCCTCTCTTGCTGTTGGGCCAACTGAAGTTTAGATAGGAGAGCTTTCCCTGCCTATGACACCCTGCTGTTTCTCTAAACCATCTGTCGCACACCAAGGCTGTAAGCACACCTTTGAACCCACAAACACTCCAAAGTCCTTTAGCAAATAAACCGTTTATTGAATAATTGCAAACAGTATTAGAATGGTAAAAAAGCAAGGAAGATTATGCAAGGAGGTCTAGCAATATTCCAACCCGGCAGGGTATCCTATAGAGTCCATGAAAGAGTACAAAGTTAGTCCTTAGTTCCACAGCAAAATCCACGAATGCACAGTCCTTAGAATTCACACAGGAAAAGGATCCATAGTCTCTTGAAAAGCCAAGGAACAAGATTGCATAGATCCAAAATCCACAGGAGAAATACACAGGAAAACCTTCACCAACAACTTGAACATGAGTCTTGAACAGAGGTTTCCCTGAATCTTGACATGACATACAAAGGACTTAACCGGTAACCGACGTTGCGCTCACTGAAGGCAAAGCTGTGAAAGCCCCAATATTTATTCAAAAAGACCGACACAAAATGCATTCCGATTCCCTTGAGAACTCCTCTTTTCTCTTATCCTGACAGACCTCCTGACTCCCCCTTGCAGGTGACGATCTTGATGGATTTGACCCCTTCTATCAAAGTTTGATTCCTCCCGGTTGCTCGTTAATACATTCCTTTCACTTTCCTTATCTATCAACTCAAGCTGGTTCCCATCTGACTGTCTGTAAACAATTCTATCTAGAGAACTAACAATTAGGCTTGGGTAAGTTGGTTGGTTAGTTTCTAAAATCATAATTAATTCGGATTAAATTACCTTTTGATCCAATTTCGAGCCATGCAGGAATAGTGGGAGGAGCAATTCCGAACTGAAACAGCTTCCCCATTGTTTGGAATTATTTTCGGATGTGGCTTTGCACGCCCGGCGATGCAAAGAGGGACGAGGTGGGCGTGGCTAAGAACAGCTCTTCTTGAAGGCCACTGGGGGAGTGGCCTTCAGGAAGAGCTGTTCTTAGCCACGCCCACCTCATCCCTCTTTGCATCGCAGGGCATGCAAAGCGACATCCGAAAATAATTCCAAACAATGGGGAAGTTGTTTTAGTTCGGGGACTCCAGCAGCCGCTCCTGGTCCAGATAAGTGCAGGAGGGAGAAGCGCTCTCGCTTGGCCACGCCCACCCGGTGCCGCCTCCACCATTTGCGGACACCTTCCTTGCCACCTGGGATCGCCTGTTAAAGAGCAATGGCGTCCACTCTGCTGCACTTCTCCATCCACAGACTTCTCCCTCCACACGGGATGGAGAAGCCTGTGGAGGGAGAAGTGCTCTCTGCTCTCCCGCATGGCCAAGTGATGTTGGCTTTTATGGCCCGGAAGCCTGGCCACGCCCACCTGGCGCCGCCTCCACCATTTGCGGACGCCTTCCTCGTCACTAGGGATTTTCTGTTGTAGAGCAATGGCGTCCGCTCTGCTTCGCTCTCTGTTCTCCGCAGGAGAGCAGAGAGCGCTTCTCTCTCCACAGGCTTCTCCATCCTGTGTGGAGGGAGAAGTCTGTGGAGGGAGAAGCGCAGCAGAGCAGATGCCATTGGCGGTGGCGAGGGGCTTTGTGCGAGGCCAAGACAGGCCACACGGGCCAGATAGATGCCCTTGGTGGGCCGCATGTGGCCCGCAGGCCGTAATTTGAGGGCCCCTGCCTTAGACAAACAACTTACTACTTAATAGGCACTAGGCTTGGGTGGTTTTGTTCGTTAATTTCGTAATTCGTTATTAATTCGTATTTAAATTAGCTTACGATCCAATATTGAGCCATGCAGAACTACTGTGAGGAGTAATTAAAAATCGAAACAATTTTTCCAATTTATTTCGCATTATTTCGTAATTGTTTCGTAATTGGTTCAAAATTGTTTCGTAATCGTTTCGTAATTGTTTCGTAATTATTTCCGTATGTCTGGTGCAAGTTTTATAGTTGTTGTTTGTTTTATCAGTGATAAAAAATAAATTATCACACCAACAGTCAACAACAGAGGGAGAGGGAAGCTTCAGAAGTTCCCCTGTCCCATTTGGCGGGTTTTTTAGCATATTGCGCAATCGCGTCCGTCATTAATGATTTGATTCATAATTTTACGAAATTTCGTATATTTCGAACTTTTTTAAAGGAAAATTTCGGAATTCTTTTAAAAAATCGAAACGCAAGGGCCCCTCCAAAAACGAAATGAGTTTAGAACCAATTTTTTCCGTAGTTACCCAAGCCTAATAGGCACCCATGAAGTCATTTCTTTTCCCATGAATTTCCCCGCAACTTTTCCGCATAATCGCTCTGACTGGTGCTGCTTATTTTCTTCTCTAATCTGTAGTGTAAACGAAGATTTTTGTTGACCTCTGTAGCTCCAGGTGTTTTTCCCTGGGAGCCTTTTGTATCATTTATCTCTTCGCTGGACATCTTATCTAATGTTGCAGTTTCTGGCTCCTCCGATTGACCTTGAAGCCATGCATTTTCTGAGTCAGGTTTCCCCCAGAGAGAACCAACTTCATCACTTTGTGCCTCAGGAAATCTCACAGTTCTCTCTAAACCAGTGTTTCTCAACCTGGGGGTTGGGACCCCTGAGGGGGTCACGAAGGGGTATCAGAGGGGTCGCCAAAGACCATCAGAAAACACAGTATTTTCTGTTGGTCATGGGGGTTCTGTGTGGGAAGTTTGGCCTAATACTATTATTGGTGGGGTTCAGAACACTCCTTGATTGTAGGTGAACTATAAATCCCAGTATCTACAACTCCCAAATGTCAAAGTCTATTTCCCCCCAAACCCCATCAGTGTTCACATTTGGGCATATTGAGTATCCGTGCCAAGTTTGGTCCAGGTCCATCATTGTTTGAGCCCACAGTGCTCTCTGGATGTAGGTGAACTACAACTCCCAGACTCAAGGTCAATGCCCACCAAACCCTTCCAGTATTTTCTGTTGATCATGGGAGTTCTCTGTGCCAACTTTAGTTCAATTCCATTGTTGGTGGGGTTCAGAATTCTCTTTGTTTACAGGTTAACTATAAATCCCAACAACTACAACTCCCAAATGGCAAAATCAACCCCCCTGCCAACCCCACCAGTATTTAAACATACCGGGTATTTGTACCAAATTTGCTCCAGTGAATGAAAGTACATCCTGCAGATCATTATTTACATGGTGATTCATAATGTTAGGGTTCTGGTTGGGGGTCACCACAACATGAGGAACTGTATTAAGGAGTCGCGGCATTAGGAAGGTTGAGAACCACTGCTCTAAACCATCTTTGAACCCATCAGCCTCAGGCTGTACCACAACAGCAACCTTCTATGTTTAATGCATCTTATTGACTGACATTATCATGACTGATGCTTATGACATCACTGGGGTCCACCTACTGTGACATCACAAGAGGTCATCCCAGGTCTCTGGTCTGCAAAGCAGGGGAAAAAGCTCAGGACAAGAGCACCAAACACTTGTAAGCTCTGGACTGATAGATCTATTTCCATATTTTGTGAGCCTCGGCATTTAATTTACAGGAACCCAGCGTTGAAGGATGTGTTCTTGCATGGAGATGCCTTGAGGATTTATTGTTGTCATCATAGGATGGGATATGAAATTAGGATGGGTTGGGTCATTGCTGACATTGTTTAGTCCTGTTTCCATACCTTTGGACCTCCCTCCCCTTGAAAGAACACAGGAGCCTATATTTAACCCAACACTTATTTTATTTATGTAATTTGGACACATTTGAGGCGAGACAAGTGTGTTCCAATCCAGGCGTCATTCGGAGGCGCCATTGAATCAGTGTTGGGAAGAGCGGCCCCAACGGTGGCCGTCTTAGCCTTTAGTATCTCCAGAATAGGACTTGTATTTGTAGGGGTAGGATCTTCGTTCAATGGATCCCTTGAATTTCTCGTATCCCTTGAATTCGATGTTTTTCCGCTGTGGAGAGGAACAAGAAGGGAAGAAAGTTCTAGTACCAGAGAAAAAAAATATCTTTAGGAATTTCTAGGTCTCCCAGCATGGAGTTCATTGGAAAGACTTAGAGCACCGTTTCTCAACCTGGGGTCGGGATCCCTGGGGGGGGGGGGGGGGTTCAGAAAGGTCACCAAAGACCCTCAGAAAATATATATTTCTGATGGTTTTAGGAACCCCTTTGGCAGAAATGGGTGAAGATCTCTCCACCTGTCCTCTTCCTTTTTGGAAACAGATGGTGAATCCTCCCACCAAAGACCTCCTTCACTGTGGTTGGCCAGCCTCTCAGTCAAGGGGAGGGCTGTTTCTGAGACTCCAAGCGGGGAGGGGAGAGCAGGCAGGCGAGGGAGAGCGTGTGAGGATGGAGGGAGGTTTGCACCAACTATTCCATTCAAGGCGTGGGAGTACTGTGTGGGAAGTTTGGCCCAATTCTATCTGAGACTCCAAGCGGGGAGGGGAGAGCAGGCATGCTCGGTGCATGGCAGAGTGGTGCGCATGTGCAGACAAGGGAGAGCGTGCAGGGATGGAGAGAGGCTCACACAAGTGAGTTCCTTCAAGTTCCTGTGTGGGAGGTTTGGCCCAATTCTATCTGAGAGTCCAAGAGGGGAGAGCAGGCATGCTCTGCAGATGGCAGTGTGGTGCACATGTGCAGGTGAGGGAGAGTGTGTGGGGCTGGAGGGAGGTTTGCACCAACTATTCCATTCAAGGCATGGGAGTACTGTGTGGGCCAATTCTATCCAAGACTCCAAGAGGGGAGGGGAGAGCAGGCATGCTCGGTGCATGGCAGAGTGGTGCGCATGTGCAGACAAGGGAGAGCGTGCAGGGCTGGAGGGAAGCTCACACAAGTGAGTTCCTTCAAGGCATGGGAGTTCTGTGTGGGAAGTTTGGCCCAATTCTATCTGAGACTCCAAGAGGGGAGGGGAGAGCAGGCGTGCTCTGCACATGGCAGTGTGGTGCACATGTGTAGGTGAGGGAGAGTTTGTGGGGCTGGAGGGAGGTTTGCACCAACTATTCCATTCAAGGCATGGGAGTACTGTGTGGGAAGTTTGGCCCAATTCTATCTGAGACTCCAAGCGGGGAGGGGAGAGCAGGCATGCTCGATGCATGGCAGAGTGGTGCACATGTGCAGACAAGGGAGAGCGTGCAGGGATGGAGAGAGGCTCACACAAGTGAATTCCTTCAAGGCATGGGAGTTCTGTGTAGAAAGTTTGGCCCAATTCTATCTGAGACTCCAAGCGGGGAGGGGAGAGCAGGCATGCTCAATGCATGGCAGAGTGGTGTGCATGTGCAGGCGAGGGAGAGCATGCAGGCCTGGAGGGAGGCTCATGCCAGCAAGTTCCTTCAAGGCATGGGAGTTCTGTGTGGGAAGTTTGGCCCAATTCTATTTGAGACTCCAAGAAGGGAGGGGAGAGCAGGCGTATGAGGCGCATGGCAGAGTGGTGCGCATGTGCAGGCAAGAGAGAGAATGCAGGGCTGGAGGAAGGCTCATGCCAGCAAGTTCCTTCAAAGCATGGGAGTTCTGTATGGGAAGTTTGGCCCAATTCTATCTGAGACTCCAAGAGGGGAGCGGAGAGCAGGCGTGCTCGGTGCATGGCAGTGTGGTGTGCATGTGCAGGCGAGGGAGAGTGTGTGGGGCTGGAGGGAGGTTTGCACCAACTATTCCATTCAAGGCATGGGAGTTCTGTGTGGGAAGTTTGGCCCAATTCTATCTGAGACTCCAAGCGGGGAGGGGAGAGCAGGCATGCTGGGTGCATGGCAGAGTAGTGTGCATGTGCAGGCGAGAGAGAGCGTGCAGGGCTGAAGAGAGGCTCACACAAGTGAGTTCCTTGAAGGCATGGGAGTTCTGGAGTTCAGAAAGCTCTTTGATTGTAGGTGAACTATAAATCCCCTTAACTACAGCCCCCAAATGTGAAAGTCTATTTTCCCCAAACTCCACCAGTGTTCAAATTTGGTCATATTGTCTTTGGTCCAGATCTATCATTGCTTGAGTCCAGAGGGCTCTGGGTGTAGGTGAACTACAACTCCAAAACTCTCTCCCCCTAGAGGTGAGAAAAGCGGAATATAAATACTGTAAATAAATAAATTAAATAAATAAAGTCAATGCCCACCAAACCCTTGCAGTATTTTCTGATGGTCATGGGAGTTCTGTGTGGAAAGTTTGGTGGAGTTTGAAAGAGTTCAGAATGCTTTTTGATTGTAGGTGAATTATAAATCCCAGCAACTACAACTCCCAAATGACAAACTCAATCCTTCCCCAACCCCACCAGTATTCAAATTTGGGTGTATTCGGTATTTGTGCCAAATTTGGTCCAGTGAATGAAAATACATTACAATTCATAATAGTCGCAAAATGACAGTTATGAAGTCGCAACAAAAATAATGTTATGGTTGGGGGTCACCACAACAGGAGGAACTGTATTCAGGGGTTGTGGCACTAGGAAGGTTGGTATTTCTCCCTTTCTATTATCTGTTCCTGGTCCTGTTTAAAAGTGGAAATGGACCCAAGCTGGAGATGGGTCCAAAGTTAAAGTCTCTCCAACCACAAAGAGCAGCCTCCATGTTTTTGTATGACATCGGAAGACTCCTAAAGGGCTGGATCTACACCAATATGGGAAGTCCCCATCCAACTTAGAGTTGGTCCCCCTAGAGCCGAAGCTACACCAATATGGGAAGTCCCCATCCAACTTAGAATTGGTCCCCCTAGAGCTGAAGCTACACCAATATGGGAAGTCCCCATCCAACTTAGTTTGATTTGGTCCTCCTAGAGCCAAATCTACACCAATATGGGAAGTCCCCATCCAACTTAGTTTGATTTGGTCCTCCTAGAGCCAAATCTACACCAATATGGGAAGTCCCCATCCAACTTAGAGTTGGTCCCCCTAGAGCAGGATCTACACCAATATGGGAAATCCTCATCAAACTTAGAGTTGGTCCCCTAGAGCCGAAGCTACACCAATATGGGAAGTCCCCATCCAACTTAGTTTGAGTTGGTCCCCCTAGAGCAGGATCTACACCAATATGGGAAATCCTCATCAAACTTAGAGTTGGTCCCCCTAGAGCCGAAGCTACACCAATATGGGAAGTCCCCATCCAACTTAGTTTGATTTGGTCCTCCTAGAGCCAGATCTACACCAATATGGGAAGTCCCCATCCAACTTAGAGTTGGTCCCCCTAGAGCCACATCTACACCAATATGGGAAGTCCCCATCCAACTTAGTTTGGGTTGGCCCTTCTAAAGCCACATCTACACCAATATGGGAAGTCTCCATCCAACTTTTGAGTTTGAGTTGGTCCTCCTAGTCCAGGTTCTTTCTCTAGAAAGGCCCAATTCTTTGGGGGAAATACTCACCGAGTTGTCCTCAGCAGAGGCCTGCTCCACAGCTATCATGGAGCAGATCAGGAGGAGAACAGCAAAGAAGATGGCAGAGAACTTCATGGTGGCTTCAACGGTGGTTGTCTTTCTGAGAGAAGAAGAGCTGCTCCTAAGATCTGCTCTACTAGCGAAGGTTGATTCTACTAGGGAGGGCTGCTTCTTTATATAGGCCTCTTTCCCGGACACCTGGATCCAGATCCGGTTGCTTTGTTGTTCTAAGGTACATCTTGCAAGGAACAACTCGAATTTGCCCTTTTACAGGGCAGGATTTATTGGGCACACTGAGCCTCATCCTGCTTGGCAGTCTTCGGTTCCTTTTGAGCTTCCCAGTGCCTTCAATCTTGAAGAGCATCAAGTGCTAATCCCCATTGTCATTTGATTCATCAATGGGCCTTTGAATGACCCAAGATTTGGGGAGGGGGGAGGGATTGCCAGCATAAGGGAAACTTGGACGCCCATTAAAGAAACATCTTCATGGGGAGGTAGAAAGTTGACTCATACTAATCCAAGCCCTTGGTTCATCTAGCCTTGTCTTCCCAGTTGTTGGTTCCTCTAGCCTAGTCTTCCCAATTCTTGGTTCATCTAGCCTAGTCTTCCCAGTTCTTGGTTCATCTAGCCTAGTCTTCCAAGTTCTTTGTTCATCTAGCCTAATCTTCCCAGTTGTTGGTTCATCTAGCCTAGTCTTCCCAGTTGTTGGTTCATCTAGCCTAGTCTTCCCAGTTGTTGGTTCATCTAGCCTAGTCTTCCCAGTTGTTGGCTCATCTAGCCTAGTCTTCCCAGTTCTTGGTTCATCTAGCCTAGTCTTCCCAGTTGTTGGTTCATCTAGCCTAGTCTTCCCAGTTCTTGGTTCATCTAGCCTAGTCTTCCCAGTTCTTGGTTCATCTAGCCTAGTCTTCCCAGTTCTTGGTTCATCTAGCCTAGTCTTCCCAGTTCTTGGTTCATCTAGCCTAGTCTTCCCAGTTCTTGGTTCATCTATCCTAGTCTTCCCAGTTCTTGGTTCATCTAACCTAATCTTCCCAGTTCTCAGTTAATCTAGGCTAGTCTTCCCAGTTCTTGGTTCATCTAGCCTAGTCTTCCCAGTTCTTGGTTCATATAGCCTAATCTTCCCAGTTCTTGCTTCATCTAGCCTAGTCTTCCCAGTGTTGGTTCATCTCGCCTAGTCTTCCCAGTTCTCGGTTCATCTAGCCTAGTCTTCCCAGTTGTTGGTTCATCTGGCCTAGTCTTCTCAGTTGTTGGTTCATCTAGACTAGTCTTCCCAGTTCTTGCTTCATCTAGCCTAGTCTTCCCAGTGTTGGTTCATCTAGCTTAGTCTTCCCAGTTGTTGGTTCATCTAGCCTAGTCTTCTCATTTCTTGACATCACTATGGAGGGAGGAGCCGAGATAGGCAGTATCGATGCCTTTCTTCCACCATTACCATTTTGGGACAGAGTAAGTATAGCAAACATATGTAAATATTCCATCTTGAATCATCTCAGATGTTACTGGTCTTCCCTGTTTGGACTGGGAACAATAGGGTTTTGGTTTCTTCATGGAGCACAATGTTTTTATTGTTCGTATTATTTAGCCCAAAACAGGATTTTTTTCTTTCTAAAGGTCAAATTCCAAATTTGGATTGTTAGATAATGAGGAAATGAATAAATCTGCCACCATCTTCGTACAAGGCTATGGGAGGTGCAGTTCTATTGGGAATGCTGTGTCCCGTTCTGAGTATTTCTTCCTCCAAAAGATTCGGGATGGACAAAAAGAAGAATTTCTTGCCAAAGGGCAAATGAGTGTGAGATATTAAATTGCAAAATGGGAGGTGGAGGAAAATTTCAGCTGAAAATTTCAGGTTTCGAAAGGCCACGGATATGAAGGGCTGCCTGGCGAGTATCGCTAACCGCTAATGTTCCAGATCAGAAATCAGGATATCACCAGTCTGGAGGCAAACAACAAAAGCTTTATTCAATCTGCCAAAGAGATGCTATGTATTGCAATGGATGCCAAAATGTGCAAATGATGATGTGACTGGATAATGACAATAAAATAATAATAATAATAATAAGAAATCAAATATAATCCATCATAAGTTCATAGTCTTGGAAAAAGGAGGAAAGGCAGGAGTTTAAGGGGAGGTTTGCTGATCAGTCTCAGGATCTCTGTGCCATTCTGAGTATCTCTGTGTTTCTTCCTCTGTCAGAATATTTCTGAGTTTTTCTAACATTTTAGGAGCAAATGATTTTATGCTCCCTCTGGTGCAAATCCCAACTTTCTTAGCAGCTCCTTTGATGGCATTCCAAAAAGCTGATACTTGTTCATAGCAAGGAGGACGAGGGAGAAGAAGATGAAGAAGAGGGAGGAGAGGAAGGGGAAAGAGAAGAGGAGAAGGAAAAGAGGAAGAAGAGGAGGAGGAGGAAGAATTTGAAGAAGAGCAAGAGAAGGAGGTGGAAAAGAAGAAAGAGAGGGAGGAAAAAGAAAAGGAACTGGAGGAGAGGAAGAAGACGAGGAAAAGATCAAGAATAAGAGGAGTAGGAAAAAGAGGAGGAGAGGAAGATGAAGAATTCAAAGAAGAGGAAGAGAAGGAGGTGGAAAAGAAGAATGAGAGGGAGGAAAAAGAAAAAGAACTGGAGGAGAGGAAGAAGATGAGGAAAAGGAACTTTAGGAGAGGAAGAAGAGAAGGAAAAGATGAAGAATAAGAAGAGGAGGAGGAAAAGGAGGAGAGGAAATGAAGAATTTAAAGAAGAGGAAGAGAAGGAGGTGGAAAAAAAGGAGAGGGAGGAAAAGGAAAAGGAACTTTAGGGGAGGAAGAAGAGAATGAAAAGATGAAGAATAAGAGGAGGAGGAAAAGGGGGAGGAGAGGAAGATATAGATTTTGAAGAAGAGAAAGAGAAGGTGGTGGAAAAAAGGAGGAGAGAGAGGGGGAAAAGGAACTGGAGGAGAGGAAGAAGACAAGGAAAAGATGCAATATTAGAGGAGGAGGAAAAAGAGGAGGAGAGGAATGAAGTACAAAGTCTGGGTTGGGGTGAGCACCTGACTGTCAGCTCAGCTTACTGTCTACCTAAGCTGTTCGAAAACAGCTTGAGAGCTGTAAGTAGAGAAATTAGGTACCGCTTAAAAGCGGGGGGGGGGGGGCAGTATTTTACGGCACCATTAAAGGAAATACCAGAAATGCCGGCAATCAAAGGAAGGAAGTCTATGATGGTCTTCGTCATAGAGGATGGAGTGACAGCACGCCATGTGGCTGGAATTGAGCACAACCTCCAGGTTGCCAAAGATGGATGCCGACACAACATATTTCTGTCTGTCTGTTTGTTCTGTCTGTTTCAACAGCATTGAATGTATGTGTTCAGTGATCCACCTTGAGTCCCCTTGGGGAGAGAGGGTGGAATATAAATAAGAAAAAATTGAATGTATGTGGTTAGGAATATCAATTTATCCATATTTTCCTCAATTTTCATATCCGTTATGCCCAATAGAAATAACTCGGGTTTTATTTTATTTTTATTTTTGAAATTATCTTTATTGAGTTTTGTTTGATTACAGTCCAGTGCAGGGGGTGTAGGGGTTCTGAGGGAGGGGTTAAAAAGGGTGGGAGAGTTGGGGTGGGAAAGGGCGAGGGGGAGACGGGGGGGGGGGTACAGAGAGGGGAAAGGAAGTAAAAAGAAAAGAACAACAAAAAACAAAGAAAAAAAAGGTTGTGCACGTCAGCGTGATCGTCCCTCCACCCGTGTGCAGGGGCGGCTCTTCCATTACGCGAAGTAAGCGGTCGCAGAACACTTTTTTTTGCCAGGGGCGCAGAGGCGCCTCTGTAAATGCCCCTCGACTGCCACTTGAGTAGCGTCCCCTCAGCTCACAACAGCCCTAGCAGTCCGGGGGGAGCCTCGGCTTTCTTGCCTCGCTGCCGGGCGATCCTCTTCCCAAAGGGGCCGGGCCCTTCAGCCTCGCCTCGCCCCTCTCGTTCCTGCTCCACCCAGCCACCTGGTACACGAGCAGAGCCAGCGATCAATCGTTCTCCACGTTCGATCCCTTCCCCGTGACCGGCTCCCTTTCCCGATCTCCCGGCGCTCCAGTCGCCTCCTCTCCTCTCCCCAATCCACGGGTGGGCCAAGGGGGGAGCTGCCACGTCTGGCCCGCTTCGGGTCCGGAGGCGTTTCTGAAGACCCCAGCAGGCACACCAAAAGTCGGCTCTTCTCTTGACTTTCTCTTCAGCCATTGGGACCAAGAGAGAGAGAGAAAGAGAGAAAGAGAGCCCCTCTGGCTGGAGGTATCTCCCACCTCCGCTCCCTCCTTTGTTTTTGCGCCTACCTTCAGGAAAGGTGGGCATCTCCACCTCTCTCTCTCTCTTTCTCTCTCTCTCTCTCTTGGTCCCAATGGCTGAGGAGAAAGTCAGGAGAAGAGGTGACTTTTGGTCCACACGCCGGGGTCTTCAGTCACGCCTCCGGACCCAAAGCGGGCCAGGCAAGGGAGCAAGTGCGGCAAGTGTAGTTACTGGGATGTATAGTTCACCTACAATCAAAGAGCATTCTGAACTCCACCAATGATGGCATTGAACCAAATATGGCACACAGAACTCCTACTGTTTGCTTACCTTTGAAAATTACCTAGGGCCGCCTCTGCCCGTGTGACTTCCCAAAGTCTTCCAAGACGTCTTGAAGTTTTGTCCTTGTTCTTCTTCTTGTTATGTACTGGTAACTTTTCTCTCCCCAATCTTTCCTTCCTTAAATGCATTCTAGATCTATTACCATTGGTATTTCTCTTTTATTCATATATTCTTTAAAATCTGACCAATCAGTTCTTCTAATTGTGCCGTTAATGCTCTGTGATAGACTGTCCATCTGGATGATGTCTCGTGCTTTGATTATCCAGTCTTCCTGAGTTGGTATTATTTTTTGTTTCCACCTTCTTGCTAATACTAACCTTGCTGCTGTGCTTAACAAAAATAGAATTTTTTCTTGATTTTTATTCATTTTGCTTTCTTTTTGTATCCCTAACAGGTATGTTTCTGGGGCTTGTGGGAAATTTAAGATTTTTTGAGTGGCTTGGTGTATTTTTTTCCAGTATTCTTTAACCTTTCTGCAAGTCCACCATTGGTGGTAGAATGTGCCTACTTCCTTACCGCATTTCCAGCATCTGTCCGATATATTTTTCTTAAATTTCGCTATTTTCTCTGGTGTATAATACCAGCGAAAAAACATCTTGTACCAGTTCTCTTTAAGATCACTGGCTATTGTGTATTTAATTTTTGTGTTCCAAATTTCTTCCCATTGGCACATCATAATGTTATATCCCAAATCTTTAGCCCATTTCACTTGGCATTCTTTGACTTGCTCCTCTTCTGTATCCCAGAGTAATAGTTGTTTGTATAGAATTTTTATTAATTTTTTATTTCTCTCCATAACGATATCCCATAGACCTTTTTCTTGATTGAAACCTGCGCCGGGAGCTAGACAGGGGGAGTGTGTCCCTGTTGGTGCTCCTGGACCTCTCAGCGGCCTTCGATACCGTCGACCACGGTATTCTTCTGGGGCGCCTTGCGGAAATGGGTCTCGGGGGCACTGCTTTGCAGTGGCTCCAGTCATTTCTGGAGGGCTGTACCCAGAAGGTGTTATTGGGGGACTCCTGTTCAACGCCACAGCCTTTGACTTGTGGGGTTCCACAGGGCTCTATATTGTCCCCCATGCTGTTTAATATCTACATGAAGCCGCTGGGTGAGATCATCCGGAGTTTCGGGGTGCGGTGTCATCTGTACGCAGATGATGTCCAACTCTGTCACTCCTTCCCACCTGCTACTAAGGAGGCTGTCGAAGTCCTGAACCGGTGCCTGGCTGCTGTAATGGACTGGATGAGGGCGAACAAATTGAAATTGAATCCAGACAAGACAGAGGTACTCCTGGTCAGTCGCAAGGCCGAGCAGGGTATAGGGTTACAGCCTGTGCTGGACGGGGTCGCACTCCCCTTGAAGGCGCAGGTTCGCAGCTTGGGTGTGATCCTGGATTCATCGTTGAGCCTGGATCCCCAGGTTTCAGCGGTGACCAGGGGAGCATTTGCACAGCTTAGGCTCGTGCGCCAGCTGCGCCCGTACCTTGGGAAGTCTGACTTGGCCACGGTGGTACACGCTCTGGTCACATCCCGCCTTGACTACTGCAACGCTCTCTACGTGGGGCTGCCCTTGAAGACGGCCCGGAAGCTTCAGCTAGTCCAGCGCGCGGCAGCCATGTTACTAACAGGAGCAGGCCGCAGGGAGCATACAACGTCCTTGTTGTTCCAGCTCCACTGGCTGCCGATTTGCTACCGGGCCCAATTTAAGGTGCTGGTGTTATCCTACAAAGCCCTAAACGGTTCCGGCCCAAAATACCTTTCGGACCGCATCTCGGCCTATGAGCCCACGAGGACCTTGAGATCGTATGGGGAGGCCCTTCTCTCGATCCCGCCTGCTTCACAGACACGTCTGGCGGGGACGAGAGAGAGGGCCTTCTCGGTGGTGGCCCCCCGGCTGTGGAACACCCTCCCTGTTGACATCAGACAGGCGCCCTCCCTTATGTCCTTCCGTAAGAGCCTGAAGACATGGCTATTTGAGAGGGCATTTAACTGAGTGCTACAGTAACTGGAAATGACAACTGGAACGGAATATGGATTACGAGATTGGTTATGATTCTACGATAAGATGGAGTGGATTTTTTTAGTATAATTAGATGATTGTGTATTAGTGATATGTTGGTTTTTTGTCGTCATGGCTTTATTGTAAATTGTCTTTTATATGTTGTACACCGCTGTGAGTCGCCCTAGGGCTGAGAACGGCGGTTAACAAATGCAGCAAATAAATAAATAAATAAATAAATTTTCATCTTCCCTGTATCCCTCACGGATTTGGAAATAATTCAGCCATGTAATTTTCCCGTTTAGCTTTTTGAGTTCCTCGTAAGATTTTAACCCTAATTTGCCATCATTCTTTTTTTTCAAGCATTTGACGATATGTTAGCCAATTTCCTTCGCCTAACTCTTTCTTATGTTTCGCTTCCATTACTGATATCCATGGTGGTGTACCTTTGAACAACCTGATTGTATACTTTTCCCATGTTTTAATTAGGGCTGCCCTGATATAATGGTCGCTGAAACTTTTTTCCTTTTTCCTTTGGCCGTACCACAGATAACTGTGCCACCCTGCCCTGAGCTCGTGCCCTTCTAGAGTTAAGATTTGGTCATTTTCCAATGTAGCCCATTCCTTTATTGCTACCAGGTTACATTAGGGCTGGGCTGTTTCGTTTCGTTAATTCGTAATTCGTTAATAATTCGTTAATTTTTTTAATTACAAAACGATAACGAACCATTCTGGAGCAATTTATAAAAAAAAAGAATTTTTAAACACGTTTTGTAAATGCTTCGTATTCCGTTATTGTATTCGTTTCGTTATTGTTCTGAGGTCGTTTCGTTATTATTTCCGCATGTCTGGGGCAAGAAAATTGTTCCGAATCACCGGAATGGTTTGAAATAACTCGGGTTTTAGAGGGATTTTAATTTTCTGAAATTTTGGTAGGTTTTTTTGGATTTCTTTCCAATATTTTTTTGCCTTTTTGCAATGCCACCACATGTGGTAGAATGTTCCTTCTGCTATTCCGCATTTCCAACAATTAGGTTTCAAATTTTTATAGCATTTACTTAATTTGTAGGGGGTCATATACCATCTAAAAAATATCTTTGTCCAATTTTCTTGCCTGTCGTATGCTCGTAAATATTTTCTTTTCCCAAATTAGTTCCCATTCTTCTAGCCTTATCGATCTGCCCACGTTTCTTGCCCATTTTATCATACATTCTTTTACTCCTTCCTCCTCTGTGTTGCATTCCAGCAACTTTTTGTATATTCTGGATATTTTTTTTTCCTCCCTGTCTCCCAAATTACATCCCATTTATTTCTTTTTATCTCAAATCCTATTTTTTTGTCATTACCAAAATATTCTTGAATCTGCCTGTATTGCAGCCAGGTCATGTTGGGATAATTTTTATATATTATTATTATTATTATTATTATTATTATTATTATTACCTTAAGGAGAATGAAATGAGACGCAACCTCACGTTCATATCGCTTAAGCTTTATTTGCCACTGGAGATACTACAAGCGGGGCAGAAGACCAGGGTTTCCAAAGAAAGTAGGACCAATGGTGCTTTGTCCATGCTGGAAGGGTACGTGTTGAATTTCTTAATGTGGACATAATGGGGTTGCTGGGAGTTAGAGTTATGCTCTCCAATTCCGGAAAGGAAAGTACCTGGTTGGATTCGAAGGTGGCCATTTTTTCTGCAGAGCGGTGGATTTCGTGGCAAATCTATGCGGTGGTCTGGTGCTGGTTAATAAAAATCATAATCATCATCATCATAATCATCAAAATATTCAAAGACGCCTGAAAACATTGATGCTGCTGCGCCACCTGCTAGGCCTGCGCCCATAAGGCCAAACAGTGATCTGACGTCGCGTTCCTTAAGTTCTTCGCTTTTGATGTTCGATTCCTGCAAATAGAAGAGAATTCGCATCAAGAATCCAACGTTTACAAAGTCCAAAAGATTGGGGAGGGCTGGGTGGTGCCAAACTTGGTGACCATCCAAAGCATCTTATATCATGTCCAAGACCATGGCTGAAAGCCTACGTTGCCAACTTTAAAAGCCCCCCAAAAACCTCCCTTAAAAGCCAGCAGAGAGAAGGAGGGTGCCTCCTAACAGAAGCAGGACTTCTTCGTTGCAATATGGTGGAAAGGGGATGGAAACACAACTTTCCTTCTGACCCCATCTACAGATGAAACAGACCTCCTTTGCCTCTTGCAGCTGCTGGCTCTTAAGAGGGATTAGGAGGGCTTTTCGGGTTGTGGGACATTCTAGATGATAAAATGTGGTTTCATCTGGGGGAGCAGATAGTGACTACTGGATGGCATATCTTCTCTACCAGAAACTAGAGCTGATGTGGTTTACCCAATGCAGATTTCTGAATCAGCACCCCAAATAACCAATTCGTAACTCTTTTGGTACTAATTTTGGAGAGTGGTGCCTGGTCAAAGTAGTCACTGGTCAAAGTGGCCCTGGTCAAAGTGGTCCCTGGTCAAAGTGGTCCCAGGATAAAGTTCCCTGGTCAAAGTAGTCCCTGATGAAGGTGGTCCCTGGTCAAAGTGGTCCCTGATGAAGGTGGTCCCTGGTTAAAGTCACTGGTCAAAGTGGTCCCTGGCTAAAGTTACTGGTCAAAATGGTCCCTGGTTAAAGTCACTGATCAAGGTGGTCCCTGGTCAAAGTGGTCCCTGGTCAAAGGGGTCCCTGGTCAAAGGGGTCCCTGGTCAAGGTGGTCCTTGGTCAAAGTGGTCCCTCATGAAGGTGGTCCCTGGTCAAAGTGGTCCCTCATGAAGGTGGTCCCTGGTCAAAGTAGTCCCTGATGAAGGTGGTCCCTGGTCAAAGTGGTCCCTGGTCAAAGGGGTCCCTGGTCAAAGGGGTCCCTGGTCAAGATGGTCCCTGGTCAAATGGTCCCTGGTCAAAGTGGTCCCTGGTCAAGATGGTCCCTGGTCAAATGGTCCCCTGGTCAAAGTGGTCCCTGGTCAAAGTGGTCCCTGGTCAAAGTGGTCCCTGATCAAAGTGGTCCCTGGTCAAAGTAGTCCCTGGTCAAGGTGGTCCCTGGTCAAAGTGGTCCCTGGTCAATGTGGTCCCTGGTCAAAGTGGTCCCTGGTCAAGGTGGTCCCTGGTCAAGGTGGTCCCTGGTCAAAGGGGTCCCTGGTCAAGGTGGTCCCTGGTCAAAAAAAGGTTGGGAACCACTATCATAGAGTCTCAACCAATTCAACATAGTTTTTGGTAGCCACAAAAACAAAGTTTCTGGAGTATAGCAACTACTTTCAAAGTAAGGACTACACAATTAAACAGGAAATGACACTTTCAAACCAGGAACTTATTTTTTTCCAAATTTTGTTACATACTGTAATCATCATCTTCATCATCTATCCTTTATGTCTCTAAAACAAGACCCACATAGACTATATATTTGTGTGGCACTGGAAAACTCTGGGTCAAGACCCAAAAGATCTACCACACATTGGGTTGGTGTTTCTAGACCCGTGGTTCTCACCCTGTGGGTCCCCAGATGTTTTGGCCTTCAACTTCCAGAAATCCTAATAGCTGGTAAACTGGCTGGGATTTCTGGGAGTTGTAGGCCTAAACACCTGAGGACCCACAGGTCAAGAACCACTGTTCTAGTCCAAGTTCTTCCTCCTGAAAGTCCAGATCCTTGGGAGATATCCCCCACAATACTTTCCTCAGCCCAGGCCTCTTCCACGTTGGTTGCACACGAGATCAGGAGAAGAACAGCAAGGGAAGTGGCAGACAACCTCATGGTGGCTTCAACAGGAGTTGCCTTTCCAGGCAAAAGAAGAGCTAGTAGAACAAATCTGAGTGTTTGACCTTCTTTATATAAACCCTTCAATAGGATATCTGGAAACGCTTCAATAGGATATCTGGAAACAAACCCAGTTCCAAGGTACACCTTGCAAGGAACAACTTGAGCAGGACAGAAAATACTGCGTACACCGTGACTCGTTCTGCTCAACAGCCCTTGACCTTCCTTTTACATGTTGGTGGAGCTTTCCAGGATGATCCATAACCATTGTAATTGTCAATGGGTCTCTGAACATCTCAAGATCTGGCCCTGGCCAAGTGGAAAGGAAAGGCTTGGTCAACGCAATGGAAAACCAGGTGCCCATTAACTCTCCTTTTCTGCTCCATTGCTATTCAAACGTTGGGTTATATAGCTGGACATGGATCTACATCCTTCTTTGGTCAGGAAGGAATGTCTATATATATATATAAGGAAGGAAGAAACCACCCATTGAGGCCAAGCCGACTTGAGGAACGTCTTACGTTCTCCGTTGACCCAACTGTGTTGTCCCACCATGAAGGTCTCCTCCAGCTTGCTTGTCATCATGTTGTTGATCTGGGCCATGACTGTCATTGACGAGACATTGGGCACCACAGACGCAGTCCAAGACAACGTGGTAAGTGGGGAAAGATACTTCAGGGATACTAATAACAGGTTCCAAGTTGGACCTTGGTCAACCGTAATGCTTAAAGTCTCCTTCGGGAGAGATAAAGCGAAGTATAAATAAATATAAATATAATAATATTAATAGGAGTCAGAGAGATATTAATGGTTCATAGGGGGGTATGGGGGTCATAGTCATAAGGATCCCTTTAAAGAAATTACTGATTGTAAGATGCACCCCAATTTCAGTCCCGCAGCCACCTACAACAAGAGGTAAGATACTATCAGAAATATTAAAAATTAATGGGGTATTTTGATTATAAAAGTGTGAGTCAAGCACTGAAAGAGTTAGCAGGCCGAAGCCTGTTAGAGTCAGTGCGCCCACAGTAGTGTTGTCCTGAGGAGTGTGAAGTAAACCTCTGTGTGAGAGAAGCCTTGTGTGAGAAAGCCCCTTGTGTGAGAAAGCCCCAGCTGCTGCGTGTAAAGCTACTATGTATTTGTTTATTTGTGTTATGGCAACCTAGTTCTTGTACATTGTAATAAAATAATATGGTTGCATTAAGAAAAGCCTCCCATGGAAGAGATAACATTGGTCTCTGTGTATAGCTACTCATACTCTGCTATACATTTATGGGGAGGGCCTTTTGTTAATAAGTCCACTTTGTCTGTAGACACCTGGTAGATTGTGTGGCTGGCATACCTGCATAGAGCTCTGTTTACCTTCCCACTGAGGAGGTACCTTTTGATCTACTCTGTATGGTTTCGAACTGCTAGGTTGTCAGAAGCTGGGGTTAACAGCAGGAGCTCACCCCATCCCACGGATTCGTACCTCCTTCCAGTCAGCAAGTTCAGCAGCTCAGTGGTTTAACCTGCTGCGCCGCCACGACCCAACTAGCACCTAACTAACTAACAACTTCGTAACTAATAACTGCTATCTAACTTTGTAGAGGCTTAGAGTGAGTCTATCCAAGGAACTAAAATTTGATTTCTTCTTCTTCTTTCCCTCTTAGAAGGAAGTGTCCCATGTCGAGGTCCGAGAGCTGAACAAGAGACAGAAAAGACTGATCACCTTTTTGGGGAAGTGGGCGCTGAGGTTGACCCACTTTGTCTCCTCACACCGCGACCTGATCAAGCGGTTCTTTGAACTGTTCTCTGACCACGACCCGAATCACGAGTAGATCCCCTTGGAAGAACTTCCTGCACCTTCCATGACTTCCCGTGTGATCCACAACTCCCACCAGACGCCCTAGAGGTTATCACATTTGAAAGGACCCAAAAGGCCATAGGTCCAACCCCATTCTTCCATAGAGACAACTCCTGAAGATGCCCAAAGCCCTCCCAAGAAGCACCATCAAGAAGGTGTTCTCTACAACTTCTGCCAGACATCCTAGAGGTCATCTCATTTGAACGGACCCCCCATAGGACCCCAAAGGCCATAGGTCCGACCCCATTCTTCCATAGAGACAACTCCTGAAGATGCCCAAAGCCCTCCCAAGAAGCACCATCAACAAGGTGTTCTCTACAACTTCTGCCAGACATCCTAGAGGTCATCCCATTTGAACGGACCCCCCATAGGACCCCAAAGGCCATAGATCCGACCCCATTCTTCCATAGAGACAACTCCTGAAGATGCCCAAAGCCCTCCCAAGAAGCACCATCAACAAGGTGTTCTCTACAATTTCTGCCAGATGTCCTAGAGGTCATCCCATTTGAACGGACCCCCCATAGGACCCCAAAGACCATGGATCCGATCCCATTCTTCCATAGAGACAACTCCTGAAGATACCCAAAGCCCTCCCAAGAAGCACCATCAACAAGGTGTACTCTGCAACTTCTGCCAGATGTCCTAGAGGTCATCCCATTTGAACGGACCCCCCATAGGACCCCAAAGGCTATTGGTCCAACCCCATTCTTCCATAGACAACTCCTGAAGATGCCCAAAGCCCTCCCAAGAAGCACTATCAACAAGGTGTTCTCTGCAACTCCTTCCAGATGTCCTAGAGGTCGTCTCATTTGAACGGACCCCAAAGACCATGGGTCTGACCCCATTCTTCCATAGAGACAACTCCTGAAGATACCCAAAGGCCTCTTAAGAAGCACCATCACCTAGAGGTTCTCGGGGCACCATCAACAAGATGTTCTCACTAACGCCTCTTTTCATATCATTTCTGGAGACCAACCTGGTCTCAAACCACTTCTACACCTTGTTTACTTTATTTGTGAATGTGAGATTGCTTGCTGAGAATAAAAGCTTGCCTTCCGAGATCTCCTCTCCTTGATCTCTTTGTGGGTCTTTGCTCAATACCAAATGAGTCCAAACTTTGAAGCCACTATTTGAAGGGTCTGGACTCAATTGGTACTTCGATGAGCCACATACATTTCTGCTTAACATGGGAACTGCGACCAAAAGGAGCAGGTCTGGGATGGCTCTTCATCATAGAGGATGGAGTGACAGCACCCCCCTGTGACCGGTATTGAGCACAACATCCAGGTCGCCCAAGTTGGATGCCGACACAACATACCTCTACCTGTCTGTTTGCCGTGTATGTGTTTTGTGATCCTCCTTGAGTCCTCTTAGGAAGATAGGACAGAATATAAATAAGAAACAATCAGGGACAGCTAATCACCTCTCAACAAAGGATTCCCCCAGACAGTAAGAAGTCACACCTTGGAAACTGCTAGGCCATTAAATTCTAATCAAGGTGGCCAATTGAAACATTCACACCTACCTCCAACACACAATAGTTCTTTCTCCCACCCTGGACATTCCACAGATATATAAACCCCATTTTCCTAATTTCCAACAAAGGATTCCCCCAGGCAGTAAGAAGTCACCCCTTGAAAACCCAGTTTTGTAGTTTGTGATGACTCTTCATCATAGAGGATGGAGCGACAGCACCCCCTGTGGCCGGAATTGAGCACAACCTCCAGGTCACCAAAGTTGGGTGTCAACACAACATACCTCTGTCTGTCTGTTTGTCCTGTTTGTTTCAACGGCATTGAATGTTTGCCATGTGTGTGTTTTGTGATCCGCCCTGAGTCCCCTAAGAAACAATCAGGGATAGCTAATCACCTCTCAACAAAGGATTCCCCCAGGCAGTAAGAAGCCATACCTTGAAAACTGCATAAAATAAATAAAGTGTGTTGTTGTTGTTACTAGCTGTACCCACCAAGCGTTGCTGGCCAACCTTTTATTTATTTATTTATTTATTTATTTATTTATGTACGGTATTTATATTCCACCCTTCTCACCCCACAGGGGACTCAGGGCAGATTACAATGTACTTATACATGGCAAACATTCAATGCCATAGACACACAACATATATAGACAGACACACAGAGGCTATTTAACATTCCAGCTTCTGGCCACCAGGGGAGCTGTCGCTTCACCGTCCGTTTGTGACACTGATGAAGTACTTCCTCATTCTTTGCATGCTTGCTGGAGATTTTTTTTTATGGCCTCATAAATCAGTTAAATTAGCCTCCCCACATAAGTGGTACCTAAATTTCCTACTTGACAGATGCAACCATCTTTCGGGCTGCCAAGGTCGACAACAAGCTACACAATTTTGGTCAGAAGCTCATTCTGACCTGGGCTGGCTTCGAACTCATGACCTTTTGGTTAGTTAATGCAGCTGACTCTCAGCCAGCTGCGCCATTTCCTCTTTCTCTCCTTCTTCCTTTCTCTCCTTCTTCCTTTCTCTCCTTTTTCCTTTCTCTCCTTCCTTCCTTCCTTCCTTCCTTCCTTCCTTCCTTCCCTTTTTTAAATTTTCGTTCTCTCCTTCCTTCCTTCTCTTCTTCTTCCCTTCCTTCCCCTTTTCTTTCCCTTCCTCTTTCTCCTCTTCCTTCTTTCCTTCCTTCCTTCCCTATTTTTCTTTTGTTCTCTCCTTCCTTCCTTCTCTTCTTCTTCCCTTCCTTCCCCTTTTCTTTCCCTTCCTCTTTCTCCCCTTCCTTCCTTCCTTCCTTCCCTTTTTTAAAATTTTGTTCTCTCCTTCCTTCCTTCTCTTCTTCTTCCCTTCCTTCCCCCTTTTCTTTCCCTTCCTCTTTCTCCCCTTCCTTCTTTCCTTCCTTCCTTCCTTCCCTATTTTTCTTTTGTTCTTCCTTCCTTCTCTTCTTCTTCCCTTCCTAACCCCCTTTTCCTTCCCTTTCTCTTTCTCCCCTTCCTTCCTTCCTTCCTTCCCTTTTTTCTTTCGGTCTCTTGAAGCCGAGCACCCCCCCCCCCCCAAATAAGGGATAGTGACTTATAGTTCTGCAAAGGGCAAGGGCACCAGACTACACAATAGGGGTTAAGTCTTGATCACATTGCCAAGGCACTAACAACAACAAGGACCCCACGAGACTTTTGGGGAACGGCTGGATCTTGGGACTTCTGCCCTTCATGAGAGTTGTAGTTTCCCAAGGACCAGCTTCGATCCCAGCGTGGCAGAATTCCACCCAATGGCCCAGTGGGAAATCAACAGACTTTCCTTTTGGGGCTTTAATGTTTTGGACTTGCAAGGACATCTTTCCCGCTCATGAACTTCCCTCAAAATGAACTATGGACTCATATTGCTTGAAAATAATTTCTTTATTAAATGTCTCTGGTGGGTGGGATGGAGAAGGGGTGATGGATATGAATTTCCTATAATTTCTATATACTTTCCTTCTATGTATTTCCTTCACAAGTCTGACCTAGCCAGGAACTCTTTTGCCCTTTGGGAGGCTGAAAAGGCAATCAGGAATCACAAAAACACCTATTTACTTGGAACTCACATCTGAACAATGGGACCTGGAGTTACTATTTGACTTTAGGAGGGGGTCATCAGACTGTGATTTCCTCCTCTGCCAAGTTTCCCTTCACAACAAACATCCTTCCCAGCCTCACCTTTTACCTTATCTGATCCTGGAAGGGGAAAACCTGAATCAAATGATGATTATCCCTAATCACCGATCCATCACAAGAACAATAAAACTAGTTTCCTTGGCTGGCTGATCCCTCGGGCACAGGAAATCCAGGACAGTGGAAGGTCATCATCTTCTCTGGACGCATCGTTCCTCTTCCGTCCCGCCTCCCTCTCCCTGATTTGCTAAGGAGCCGAAGAGCGAGGGGAGTTTGGAAACTCTCAAACCTGTATTTTGCTATAAATATGCCTCTGAGCAATGTACTGGTATGCTTGTATGTGAGCTATCACTACAATTGCATCCGCTTCAGCTGAATCGCTCATTAAACCTCGATGCCTCTTCTTCGCTTTGGCAAGAGTCTCATTTCAATTTTTAATATTAATAAAATTGCTGGAATTAGGCTTCTCCGAAGGCTCGCCAAAGTAGCGTTCCCTCTTTGGTGGGAACTAAGGGTCCTCTCCCCTTGGAGTCGACCCTCCTAAGGTTCCTATTGACTTCACTCTCCTTCCTTCCTCCTCTTCTTCTTCCCTTCCTTCCCCTTTTCTTTCCCTTCCTCTTTCTCCCCTTCCTTCCTTCTTTCCTTCCTTCCTTCCCTTTTTTTCCCGTTCTCTCCTTCCTTCCTTCTTTTCTTCTTCTTCTTCCCTTCCTTCCCCTTTTCTTTCCCTTCCTCTTTCTCCCCTTCCTTCTTTCCTTCCTTCCTTCCCTTTTTTCTTTCATTCTCCCCTTCCTTCTTTCTCTTCTTCTTCCCTTCCTTCCCCTTTTCTTTCCCTTCCTCTTTCTCCCCTTCCTTCTTTCCTTCTTTCCTTCCTTTCCTTTTTTCTTTCATTCTCTCCTTCCATTCCTTCTCTTCTTCTTCCCTACCTTCCCCTTTTCTTTCCCTTCCTCTTTCTGCCCTTCCTTCTTTCCTTCCTTCCTTCCCTTTTTTTCTTTCATTCTCTCCTTCCTTCCTTCTCTTCTTCTTCTTCCCTTCCTTCCCCTTTTCTTTCCCTTCCTCTTTCTCCCCTTCCTCCTTTCCTTCCTTCCTTCCCTTTTTTCTTTCATTCTCTCCTTCCTTCCTTCTCTTCTTCTTCTTCCCTTACTTCCCCTTTTCTTTCCCTTCCTCTTTCTCCCCTTCCTTCTTTTCTTCCTTCCTTCCCTTTTTTTCTTTCGTTCTCTCCCTTCTTCTTCTTCTTCTTCTTCTTCTTCTTCTTCTTCTTCTTCTTCTTCCTCTTCTTCTTCCCTTCCTTCCCCTTTTCTTTCCCTTCCTCTTTCTCCACTTCCTTCTTTTCTTCTTTCCTTCCCTTTTTCTTTCGTTCTCTCCCTTCTTCTTCTTCTTCTTCTTCTTCTTCTTCTTCTTCTTCTTCTTCTTCTTCTTCCCTTCCTTCCCCTTTTCTTCCCCTTCCTCTTTCTCCCCTTCCTTCTTTCCTTCCTTCCTTCCCTTTTTTCTTTCGTTCTCTCCTTCCTTCTTTCTCTTCTTCTTCCCTTCCTTCCCGCTTTTCTTCCCTTCCTCTTTCTCTCCTTCTTTCTTTCTTTCTCTCCTTCCTTCCCTTTTTTCTTTTGTTCTCTCCTTCCTTCCTTCTCTTCTTCTTCTTCCCTTCCTTCCCCCTTTTCTTCCCTTCCTTTTTCTCTCCTTCTCCCCTTCCTTCTTTCCTTCCTTCCTTCCCTTTTTTCTTTTGTTCTCTCCTTCCTTCTCTTCTTCTTATTCCCTTCCTTCCCCCTTTTCTTCCCTTCCTCTTTCTCTCCTTCTTTCTTTCTCTCCTTCCTTCCTTCTCTTCTTCTTCCCTTCCTTCCCCTTTTCTTTCCCTTCCTCTTTCTCCCCTTCCCTCTTTTCTTCCTTCCTTCCCTTTTTCTCTTTCGTTCTCTTCCTTCTTCTTCTTCTTCTTCTTCTTCCCTTCCTTCTCCCTTTTCTTTCCCTTCCTCTTTCTCCTTCTTTCTTTCTCTTCTTCCTTTTTTTCTTTCATTCTCTTCCTCTTCCCTTCCTTCCCTTTTTTCCCCTTTCCTCTTTCTCTCCTTTCTTCCTTCTCTACCTCTTCTAAGACTGCAACTCCCAACAGTCCTACTGATCAATCTACCTACCTACTTACTTACCTATCTATCTATCTCTATATAAACTATCTATCTGGAGGATTGCTGGGAGTTGCAGTCCAGGAATAGGAAATGGGAAATCTGCAGGGATTGGGATGCTCTCAAAGAAATCCAAGGAGAAGAAAGCTTGCATTTTGGAAGCCGTGTATTTGGATCATCCTCCTCTCCTAAAGGACCTGGTCTAGGGGACGTTGGGAGCTGTAGTCCAGAAGAGAGTGTGGATATGCTATTCTGTGTTATGTTTGCCAGGGGAGTTGTTTTTTGCGCATGCACCGTAGCTTCTTTTTGCATTTTTGGATTTTTTAAAGTCTTTTCTGCTGTGTTTTTCAGTGTTTTTATGAGTGATGGT
The DNA here is from genome assembly GCF_037176765.1 of Anolis sagrei. Classification (NCBI taxonomy): domain Eukaryota; kingdom Metazoa; phylum Chordata; class Lepidosauria; order Squamata; family Anolidae; genus Anolis; species Anolis sagrei. The sequence goes on from NC_090033.1 coordinate 6,980,799, forward strand.
CACTCGTTGGCCTGAGAGGTGTATTGTGTCCAAATTTGGTGCCAATTTGTCCGGTGGTTTTTGAGTTATGGTGATCCCACAAACGAGCAGAATATTTGTACACACACACACACACACACACACACATATATATATAAAGCCACTATTTGAAGAGGTTGGACTCATTAGATACTTAGATGAGCCATATTAATTTCTGCTTAACGTGGGAACTACCTGAAGGAGAACGAAATGAGACGCAACCTCACGTTCACATTGCTCAAGCTTTATTTGTTACTGGCGCTACTACAAGTGGTACAGACCAAGGTTTCCAAAGAAAGAAGGACCACTGGTGCTTTGTCCATGCTCAAAGGGTACGTGTTGAACTCCTTAATACGGACAGAGTGGGGTTGCTGGGAGTTAGAGTTATACTCTTCAGTTCCAGAAACGGAAGTGCTTGACTGGATTGTAAGGTGGCCATTTTTTTCTGCAGAGCGGTGGATTTCGTGGCAAAGCCATCTGGTGGTCTGGTGCTGGTTAATAATACTCATCATCATCATCATCATCATCATAATCAAAGTAATCGTCAAAACTAAAGCTTGAAAATATTGATGATGCTGCGTCAACTGCTAAGCCTGCAGTTAAAAGTCCGGCCAGCGATCTGGTGTTGCGTTCTTCGCTCTGGATGTTCGATTCCTGCAAACAGAAGAGAATTGGCATCATAACCTCAATGTTTACAAACTTCAAAAGATCGGGGAGGCCTGGATGGTGCCAAACTGGGTCGCCACCCAAGACATCTTATGTTAAAGACCTATGTTGCTTACTTTAAAATGCCCCCCAAAATCCTCCCTCAAAGCCAGCAGAGCGATGGAGGGTGCCTCCAATCAGAAGCAGGACCTCTTCGTTGGAATATGATGAAAAGGGGATGGAAACCAGACTTTGCTTCTGTCCCCGTCCACAGATGAACACACCTCCTTTGTCTCTTGCAGCTGCTGGCTCTAAAGGTGGATTTGGGGGGCTTTTCGGGTTTTGGGAATAATGCCATGATTGGGGATGGCTGGGGATGGCTGGAAGGTGCCAAACTGGGTCACCACCCAAGGCATCTTATGTTAAAGACCTATGTTGCTTACTTAAAAAGCCCCCCAAAATCCTCCCTTAAAGCCAGCAGAGAGATGGAGGGTGCCTCCAATCAGAAGCAGGACCTCTTCGTTGGAATATGATGGAAAGGGGATGGAAACCGGACTTTCCTTCTGCCCCCATTCACAGATGAAACAGACCTGCTTTGCCTCTTGCAGCTGCAGACTCGTAAGGTGGATTTGGGGGGCTTTTCGGGTTGTGGGAATAATGCCATGATTGTAAACATTGCATATAATATAATATACATTTCCAAAGCAAAACTCCAAAGATTGGAGAGGGCTGGAAGGTGCCAAACTGGGTCACCACCCAAGGCATCTTATGTTAAAGACCTATGTTGCTTACTTTAAAATGCCCCCCAAAATCCTCCCTTAAAGCCAGCAGAGAGAAGGAGGGTGCCTCCAATCAGAAGTAGGACCTCTTCATTGTGATATGATGGAAAGGGGATGGAAACCAGACTTTGCTTCTGTCCCCGTCCACAGATGAAACAGACCTGCTTTGCCTCTTGCAGCTGCTGGATCTTAAGGTGGATTTGGGGGGCTTTTCAGGTTGTGGGAATAGTGCCATGATTGTAACCATTGCTTATAATATAATATACGTTTCCAAGGCAAAGCCAAGGTTAATAAACAACACCTGACCCCAGAAGAGTCCTCTGTATATCGGAAGTTTGTGATGCACACTGGAAATGCCATCCAACACTATTAGTAAATTCACTAATAGGGTTTGGTTGCATTTACTCAAGATTCCTATGGATTTAAATCAGTTGTTCTCAACCTTCCTAATGCTGCGACCCTTAATTCCTCATCTTGTGGTGACCTCCAACCATAACATGATTTCAGTTGCTATTTCACAACTGTAATTTCGTTACTCTTACGAATCGTAATGTAAATAACTGATATGCAGGATAGATTTTCATTCACTGGACCAAATTTGGCACAAATGCACGACGCACCCAAATTTGAATAATGGTGGGATTGATTTCGTCATTTGGGAGTTGTAGTTGCTGGAATTGATAATTCACCTCCAATCAAAGAGCATTCTGAATTCCACCAACAATGGAGTTGAACCAAACTTGGCACACAGAACTCCCATGACCAACAGAAAATACTGGAAGGGTCTGGTGGGCATTGACCTTGACTTTTGGAGTTGTAGTTCACCCACATCAAGAGAGCACTGTGGACTCAAACAATGATAGATCTGGACCAAACTTGACACAGATACTCAATATGCCCAAATGTAAACACTGTTGGAGTTTGGGGAAAATAGACCTTGACATTTGGGAGTTGTAGTTGCTGGGATTTATAGTTCACCTACAGTCAAAGAGCATTCTAAACCCCACCAGTGATAGAACTGGCCAAACTTCCCATGATCAAATGGAAAAATACAGGCAGCTAATCATTATTTTCAGGAAACGTTGGCCAGGATTCTGCATCACACTCTACATTATGAATCTCTAGCTACATCACAGTAGTCTCTAGCTCAGTGGCTCCCAATCTTTTTTTGACCAGGGACCATTTTGACCAGGGACCACTTTGACCAAAGTCCACTTTGACCAGGGACCACTTGACCAGTAACCACTTTGACCAGGGACCACTTTGACCAGGGACCACTTCACCAGGGACCACTTTGACCAGGGACCACTTTGACCAAGGACCACATTGACCAAAGGCCACTTTGACCAGGGACCACTTGACCAGTAACCACTTTGACCAGGGACCACTTCACCATGGACCACTTTGACCAGGGACCACTTTGACCAAGGACCACTTTGACCAGGGACCACTTTGACCAGGGACCACTTTGACCAAGGACCACATTGACCAAAGGCCACTTTGACCAGGGACCACTTCACCAGGGACCACTTTGACCAAGGACCACTTTGACCAGGGACCACTTTGACCAGGGACTGCTTTGACCAGGGACCACTTTGACCAAGGACCACTTTGACCAGGGACCACTTCACCAGGGACCACTTTGACCAGGGACCACTTTGACCAAGGACCACATTGACCAGTAACCACTTTGACCAGGGACCACTTCACCAGGGACCACTTTGACCAGGGACCACTTTGACCAAGGACCACATTGACCAAAGGCCACTTTGACCAGGGACCACTTGACCAGTAACCACTTTGACCAGGGACCACTTTGACCAGGGACCACTTTGACCAAGGACCACTTTGACCAGGGACCACTTTGACCAGGGACCACTTCACCAGGGACCACTTTGACCAGGGACCACTTTGACCAAGGACCACTTTGACCAGGGACCACTTCACCAGGGACCACTTTGACCAGGGACCACTTTGACCAAGGACCACATTGACCAAAGGCCACTTTGACCAGGGACCACTTGACCAGTAACCACTTTGACCAGGGACCATTCTCCAACCAAAAGGGTTACGTATCAGTTTTTGATCAACTTTAGATTTGGTTTGGTTATTTGGGAATGCTGATTTCGAAAATTGCATTGAGTCGACCACATCAGCTCTAGTTTCTGATACAGAATATGTGCCATCCAGCAGTCGCCACCAAGGTTGGATAAGTGAGACTCTACTTTACTTTCAAAGTAAGGAACACACAATTAAACACACTTTTAAACCAGGAAGAATTTTTTTTCAAATTTTGTTATCTTGTGTAATCATCATCATCATCATCATCATCATCATCTATCCTGCTTTATCTCTCTAAAACGAGACCCACATAGAATGCCATCCTCTGGGTCAAGACCTATATGGGAAGATCTACCACAGTTTAGTTTGGGTTGGCCTTTCTAGACCAGTGGTTCTAACAGCTGGATTTCTGGAAGTTGTAGGTCAAAACACCTGGGGACCCAAAGGTTGTGAACCACTGATCTAGATCTATATAGTGATCTTAGGAGGCCCTCAAGGACCATTTAGATCTATATAGTGACCTTAGGAGCCCTTCAATGACTATCTAGATCAGTGATTCTCAACCTGTGGGTGCCCAAATGTTTTAGCCTTCAACTCCCAGAAATCCTAACAGCTGGTAAACTGGCTGGGATTTCTGGAATTTGTAGGGCAAAACACCTGGGGACCCACAGGTTGAGAACCATTGATCTAGATCTATATAGTTACCTTAGGAGGCCCTCAAGGACCATCTAGATCTATATAGTGACCTTAGGAGGCCCTCAAGGACCATATAGTGCCCTTAGGAGGCCCTCAAGGACCATCTAGATCTATATAGTGACTTTAGGAGGCCCTCAAGGACCATCTAGATCTATATAGTGACTTTAGGAGGCCCTCAAAGACTATCTAGATCAGTGGTTCCCAACCTGTGGGTCTGCAGATGTTTTGGCCTGCAACTCCCAGAAATCCTAACAGCTGGTAAACTGGCTGAGATTTTTGGGAGTTGTGAGTCAAAACACCTGGACCCACAGGTTGAGAACCACTGTTCTAGACCAAGTCCTTTCTCCCAAAAGTCCAGCTCCCTGGGAGACGTTCCTCACCATGCTTTCCTCAGCCCAGGCCTCTTCCATGTTGGTTGCACACAAGATCAGGAGAAGAACGGCAAGGAAAGTGGCAGACAACCTCATGGCGTCTTACTGGAGTTGTCTTTCCAGGCAAAAGAAGTGCTGTTCCTTGGGTCTGTTCTACTAACAAGGGTTGGTTTGGCCTCCTTTATAAAAACCACTCAGTAGGAAATCTGGAAACAAATCCAGTTCCAAGGTACACCTTGCAAGGAACAACGTGAGCAGGACAGAAAACATTGCGTACACCGTGACTCGTTTTGCTTGGCAGCCCTTGACCTTCCTTTTGGTTGCTGGTGAAGCTTTCCAGGACGATCCATAACCATTCTAATTATCAATGGGTCTCTGAACATCTCAAGATCTGGCCCTGGCCAAGTGGAAAGGAAAGGGTTGGTCAACGCAATGGAAAACCGGGTGCCCATTAACTCTCCTTTTCTGCTCCATTGCCATTCAAACGTTTGGTTATATAGCTGGACATGGATCTACATCCTTCCTTGGTCAGGAAGGAATGTCTATATATATATAAGGAAGGAAGAAACCACCCATTGAGGCCAAGCCGACTTGAGGAACGTCTTACGTTCTCCGTTGACCCAACTGTGTTGTCCCACCATGAAGGTCTCCTCCAGCTTGCTTGTCATCATGTTGTTGATCTGGGCCATGACTGCCGTTGAGGAGACATGGGGCACCACAGACGCAGTCCAAGACAACGTGGTAAGTGAGGAAAGATACTTGAGGGATACTAATAACAAGTTCCAAGTTGGAACTTGGTCAATGATAATCCTGAAAGTCTCCTTCGGGACATAGATTTAAGATACGGCTGCAATTCTTAGACGCGCCCCATTTTTGGAGATGTTTATATGGGGGTGTGTCTTGAGTGGGTCACTCCAAAGACATTGATTCCTTCTTCTTTTTCCCCTATTGAAAGGAAGTGTCCCATGTCGGGATCCGAGACCTGCTTCTTATGGACAAGAGACAGAAAAGGGGTCTGTTCAGCTTTTTTGGGAAATGGGTGAAGAAAGTGTTCCACTTTGCCACCTCACATGGAGATCAGATCAAGCAGTTCTTTGACCTCTTCTCTAACGACCACGACCCGAATCATCCCCCCAGTGAGGTCCCCGGATACTAAAGGCTGTACCAGAGGTCATTCCATTTGAAAGGAGCCACCAAAGGCCATGGGCCCGACCCCACTCTTCCATAGAGACAACTCCTGAAGATGCCCAAAGCCCTCCCAAGAGGAACCATCGACTAGATGTTCTCACCAATGTCTCTTTTTGTGTCATTTCTGGAGACCAACCTGGTCTCAAACCAGCTTCAAAGCTCTACACCTTGTTTACTCTTTTGTGAATGTGAAATTGCTCGCTGAGAATAAAAGCTTGGCTTCCAACATGTCTTCTCCTTGGTCTCTTCGTAAGTCTTTACTCAACGTCTGCGTTCAGAGGTTGGAGGCTTGCAATTATTACTATTATACTACTACTACTACTACTAATAATAATAATAATAATAATAAGTATACTACTATTATACTAACAATAATAATAATAAGTATACTAATAATAATAATAAGTATACTTCTACTACTACTACTAATAATAAGTATACTACTACTACAAATAATAATAATAATAATAAGTATACTACTACTAATAATAAGTATACTTCTACTTCTACTACTACTACTAATAAGTATACTCCTACTCCTACTACTCTTACTAATAATAATAAGTATACTTCTACTACTAAGAAGAAGAAGAAGAAGACGAAGAAGAAATATACTACTACTAGTACTACTACTACTACTAATAATAATAATAATAGTAATACATGCCTCTCCTTACGTCTCAATAGGGTTAAAACAGAGACATAAAATACAAGACTATTAAAGTACACATAACAGGATACACACAGTTAACATCTGCTGGCAAAATAGTAGTAAAATCATGGTGAATTCTCTTCAAAACTCTCTAGTGCATTCCGTTGCTGATCAGTTCCTCTGTTTGTTATGTGCCATAGAAGAGGGTTAAAGGAGAGGCAGTGGGTGAGGTCATGCAAATTCCACACCAATGGAGAGAGAGAGGAACACTGGGATGTCTATCGCTGATCAATTCCTCTCTTTGTTGTGTGTCATTGAAAAGAATATGAAAGGGTTAAGGGAGAGGCGGAGGGCGGGGTCATGAAACTTCCACACCAATGGAGAGAGAGAGGAACACTGGGATGTCTGTCGCTGATCAATTCCTCTGTTTGCTGTGTGTCATAGAAAAGAATAGGAAAAGGTTAAGGGAGAGGCAGAGGGTGGGATCATGCAACTTCCACACCAATGGAGAGAGAGAGAAACACTGGGATATCTGTTGCTGATCAATTCCTCTCTTTGTTGTGTGCTATAGAAAAGAATAGGAAAGGGTTAAGGGAGAGGCAATGGGCGGGGTCATGCAAATTCCACACCAATTAGGAAAGTCAGAGACGCTGGGCTGTCTGTGGTGGAGGAAACACATAAAATCTAGGATGAAATTGTCCCAGAATGAAAGCACTTGGGTGGTGGGCAGTATGGTGTTGGTGGAAGATGTTGGCAGGGCTTTTGGACATGCTCATGGCCCTCACTATAACCTGCAAGGTCACTGAAGGAAGTCCTTTGGTGTCTCCTGAGTAGTGGGAGCTATAGCTGTTTGTGGAGGCTGGAGCTTGTCTGTGGAAGTGGACACTCCAGCCAGCCACATACACACATACTTATTTCACTTGTATTGTGTGTGTGTATATATATATATATACACATATCAATTACATAAATTGATAAAGTCAATCTAGATAAGAGTCTAGATGGGTCAAGAGAACCATAACATCCTAGAGTTGGAAGAGCCAGGAAGAAAGGCACTATCAAAGTCCTCCTAACAGATGGCCACCCAGCCTCTGAATCATAGAATCATATACCTAGAAGAGACCCCAAAGGCCATCCAGTCCAACCCCCATCATTCAGAAACACCCCTAACAGATGACCATCCAGTTCCCAATACTTTTCCAGCATCCATCCTCTGGTTGCGGCATCTACCTCCCAAGTCATTGAATCACAGAGTTGGAAGGGACCATAAGGGACATCTAGTCCAACCCCATTCAATTAAAACATTCCCAACATATGGCTATCAATTGGTTCTGTTGGCTTTGTCCAATGCATGTCTGGGATTTGTAGTGTTAGAATTCCCCTCCAGAAAACTTGAGTCCAGGATCATCCCCAGACTGAGAGGCCACCACCTTCTCTAGAACCTTGCCCAGGATGGGGTGATTTGTGCTGGATGATAATTCCTCAGCTGAGTGGGATCCAGTGCCGGTTTCTTTACTAAAGGTCTTACTACCATTGTTGTATGTCAGCTTGTTTAGCCTAGGATTGTGTCTGATGTTCATGATGGGAATGATGTTTATGTTGAGGTTCATGATGGGAATGGGGATGATGTTCCTGATGGTGGGCCTGGGTCTCTTGGCAATGGGAATGAGCGTTTGCTTGGGTCTGAGCTGTCTCAGGAAGACGCAGAAGGCCACATTCCTGGGAGAAGCCCTTCACAGCTTATCTCAGAACAACTATCTGAAAATAATTTGTCAGGTGCAAAAATTAATGAAGAAGAATATAATGAAGCTTGGACAGAACACAAAGTTTTAGTAAACAGAGACAAAGTCTTCAGAGACTGAGACAATCAGTTCATCTACAGCAGCGTTTCTCAACCTTCCTAATGCCACGACCCCTTAATACGGTTTCTTATGTTGTGGTGACCCCCCCCCCCCAAACATAACATTATTTTCGTTGCTACTTCGTAACTGTATGTTTTGCTACTGTTATCAATTGTAATGTAAATATCTGGTGTATTTTCATTGACTGAACCAAATTTGGCACAAATACCCAATACACTCGAGTTTGAATACTAGTGGGGTTGGGGGGGGTTGATTTTTGTCATTTGGGAGTTGTAATTGCTGGGATTTATAGTTCTCCTACAATCAAAGAACATTCTGAACTCCACCAACAATGGAATTGAACCAAACATAGCACTCAGAACTTCAATGACCAACAGAAAAAACTGGAAGGGTTTGGTGGGCATTGACCTTTAATTTTGGAGTTGTAGTTCACCTACATCCAGAGAGCACTGTGGATTCAAACAATGATGGATCAGGACCAAACTTGGCACAAATACTCAATATGCCAAAATGTGAATACTGATGGAGTTTGGGGGAAATAGATCTTGACATTTGGGAGTTGTAGTTGCTGTGATTTATAGTTTGCCTACAATCAAAAAGCATTCTGAACCCTACCAACAATAGAATTGGGCTAAACTTCCCACAGAAACCCCATGACCAACAGAAAATACTGCATTTTCTGATGGTCCTCAGAGACCCCTCTGGCACCCCCTCCAACCCCTCCAGGGGTCCCGACCCCCAGGTTGAGAATCACTGATTTACAGCAAAAGAGAGATAACAAACCATTATCTGGTGGTAAGGTCATGAGAAATGCTTTCCTTTCAGTTTTGGGATCTGAAAAAAGTTTTATAAACGAATCATGGGAGAGTTGCCTCAGTCGGGTCAACGTTGTTATTTTATCATGGTCTTCCCTTCAAGTGCTCTTAGTTTCATGTACCAAGTTTTTGCCAACCTTAAGATTTACCTATGAGATTTTCCTGCTGTCTTCTTTTGTGGATTCAAGCGCCTAGTTTCATAGATTTTTATGTACTCATTGATCTTGTTTTCCTTTGAAGCTTATGGAGTATTTTATATCTTGGACTTCTACTGGTTTTTGCTACTTTTTATTGCTTTGCCTACATATATTCTTCAGTAAACTGCTTGCTGATTTTACCAAGCTAATGTGGTGTTTAAGGTGAGAGGTGTTCCTGCTCTGGTGTACGACAGCCATTTGGTTTTGAGATTTGATGGGCAGAAGCGGTTCTGCAACGTTGACCCGACTGAGGCAACAGAGTCACAAAGGATAAGGCAACTGGGATCATATTTTTATTAGTGACTTAATTATAGTGAAGAGACACAGAGACTCAAAAGGAGGCAAGTTTGGGAAGCACCAAACAGCACAGGATCAAGAGATACAGACTATTTGGAAATGGGTTCACATTATGGGATTCCACCTAAACACTAGGAAGAACTGCAAGATCTACAAGGCAAGTGGGATCATATTTTTTATTAGGGACTTAAGTATAATGAAGAGACATGGAGACTCAAGAGGAGGAGGAAACATGTTGTGTTTACAAATTTGTGAAGAACCAAACAACACAGGATCAAGAGATACAGACAGATAATGGATTCAAATTATGGGGTTCCACCTAAACGCTAGGATGAACTTTAGGTTCGACAAGACAATGGACCGGACTTCTTCAGAAAGCGGAGGACTCGTTCTTCTCACAGGAGCTGGACAGGGATCTTGGATTTGATGACCTTCTAAGGGGATCAGGTCAGGTTGTGTGGCGGGTCATAGATGAAGTCAAGGTCTCCTCGGGAGATCTAGTCGTGGAAGAAGGGGTGGTCATCCGAAAAGACCTCAGCGATTTCATTTAGGAGATCCTTGTGGTGCGAGACGACGTGTTTGGCTTTGTCAAGCAGGCCTCGTCTTCGTCTCACAAGCACGACACCCATTTCGGAACGGGAGGCCCTCTATGGACAACAAAACAACAACAAACAAGCAAGCAAAAAAGATTATGAACGAGGAAAAGTGTCCTTACAATTATGAGTTTATTAGTCAAAGCAGAAGGAACATTGTCAACTAAAGGAATGTTTAGTGCAGCGGTTCTCAATCTGTGCTCCGGGGAGCCCTTGTTGAAGCAAAAATTTCTTGTGGAGTCCCAAGAAATGTTTATATTATATTATACTATATTAATATACATAATAAAAGTGAAAATATGTATGTGTGTATGTGGCTGGGGTGTCCACTTACACAGACAAGCTTCTGCCTCCACAAACAGCCATATCTCCCACTACTCAGGAGACACCAATGGCCCTCCCTCCAATGACATTGTAGGTTATAGTGAGCGTATTGAACATGTCAATGTCCTCCACAAACACCATCCTGCCCACCATTCCATCCTAGACTTTATGTGTTTCCTCCACCACAGACATCCCAGTGTTTCCGACTCTCTCCATTGGTGTGGAATTTGCATGACCCCGCTTCTCTTTCCTCCCTCCCCTCCTCCCCTCTTTCTCCTTCCATCCTTCCCTTCCTCCTTTTTGTCCTTCCTTTCTTCTCCGTTTCCTTACTCCTTTCCTTCCTTCCATGCTTCTTTTCCTCCATTTCGTCCCTCCTTCCTTCTCTCTTTCCTTCTTCCTTCCATTCCTTCCATCCTCCCTGTTGTCCATTCTTCCTTTTCTTCCTTCCATCTTTCCTCCCTCCTTCCCTCTCTTCCCTCTCTTCCCTTTTGTCCTTCCTTCCTTCTCTCTTTCTTCCCTCCTTCCCTTCATTCCATCGTTCTTTTCCTCCATTTTGTCTCTCTTTCCTTCTCTCTTTCCTTCCTCCTTCCATTCCTTCCATCCTTCTCTTCCTCCCTTTTGTCCTTCTTTCCTTTCCTTCCATCCCTTTCCTCCCTCCTTCCCTCTCTCCCTCTTTCTCCTTCCATCCTTCCCTTCCTCCTTCCTTCTCTCTTCCCTTCCCTTCCTTCCATTCTTCTTTTCCTCCCTTTCATCCTTCCTTCTTCTCTCTTTCCTTCCTCCTTCCATCCTTCTCTTCCCCCTTTTGTCCTTCCTTACCTTTTGTCTTTCCTTACTTCTCTTTCCTCCCTCCTTCCCTCTTTCTCCTTCCATCCTTCCCTTCTTCCCTGTAGTCCTTCCTTCCTTCCACTTATCTTCTTTCCTTCCTTCCATCTTTATCTTCCACTCTTTTGTCCTTCCTTCCCTTTCTTCCCTCCTTCCCTCTCACACTTTTTCCTTCCACCCTTCCCTTCCTCCTTTTCGTCCTTCCTTCCTTCTCTCTTTCCTTCCTCCTTTCCTTCCTTCTATCCTTCTCTTTTTGTCCTTCCTTCCCTTTCCTCCCTCCTTCCCTCTCTCCTTCTTTCTCCTTTCATCCTTCCTTCTTTCTCTCTTCCCTTCCTCCTTCCCTTCCTTCCATCCTTCCCTTCCACCTTTTTGTCTTTCCTTCCCTTTCCTCCCTCCTTCCCTCTCTCCCTCTTTCTCCTCCCATCCTTCCCTTTCTCCCTTTTGTCCTTGGTTCCTTCTCTCTTCCCTTCCCTTACTTCCATCCTTCTTTCCCTCCCTTTCATCCTTCCTTCTTCTCTCTTTCCTTCCTCCTTCCATCCTTCTCTTCCCCTTTTTGTCCTTCCTTACCTTTTGTCTTTCCTTACTTCTCTTTCCTCCCTCCTTCCCTCTTTCTCCTTCCATCCTTCCCTTCTTCCCTGTAGTCCTTCCTTCCTTCCACTTATCTTCTTTCCTTCCTTCCATCTTTATCTTCCACTCTTTTGTCCTTCCTTCCCTTTCTTCCCTCCTTCCCTCTCACACTTTTTCCTTCCACCCTTCCCTTCCTCCTTTTCGTCCTTCCTTCCTTCTCTCTTTCCTTCCTCCTTTCCTTCCTTCTATCCTTCTCTTTTTGTCCTTCCTTCCCTTTCCTCCCTCCTTCCCTCTCTCCTTCTTTCTCCTTTCATCCTTCCTTCTTTCTCTCTTCCCTTCCTCCTTCCCTTCCTTCCATCCTTCCCTTCCACCTTTTTGTCTTTCCTTCCCTTTCCTCCCTCCTTCCCTCTCTCCCTCTTTCTCCTCCCATCCTTCCCTTTCTCCCTTTTGTCCTTGGTTCCTTCTCTCTTCCCTTCCCTTACTTCCATCCTTCTTTCCCTCCCTTTCATCCTTCCTTCTTCTCTCTTTCCTTCCTCCTTCCATCCTTCTCTTCCCCTTTTTGTCCTTCCTTACCTTTTGTCTTTCCTTACTTCTCTTTCCTCCCTCCTTCCCTCTTTCTCCTTCCATCCTTCCCTTCTTCCCTTTAGTCCTTCCTTCCTTCCACTTATCTTTTCCTTCCTTCCATCTTTATCTTCCACTCTTTTGTCCTTCCTTCCCTTTCCTCCCTCCTTCCCTCTCACACTTTTTCCTTCCATCCTTCCCTTCCTCCTTTTCGTCCTTCCTTCCTTCTCTCTTTCCTTCCTCCTTTCCTTCCTTCCACCCTTCTCTTTTTGTCCTTCCTTCCCTTTCCTCCCTCCTTCCCTCTCTCCCTCTTTCTCCTTCCATCCTTCCCTTTCTCCCTTTTGTCCTTGGTTCCTTCTCTCTTCCCTTCCCTTACTTCCATCCTTCTTTCCCTCCCTTTCATCCTTCCTTCTTCTCTCTTTCCTTCCTCATTTCCTTCCTTCCATCCTTCTCTTCCCCCTTTTGTCCTTCCTTACCTTTTGTCTTTCCTTACTTCTCTTTCCTCCCTCCTTCCCTCTTTCTCCTTCCGTCCTTCCCTTCTTCCCTTTAGTCCTTCTTTCCTTCCACTTTCCTTCTGTCCTTCCATCCATCTTTATCTTCCACTCTTTTGTCCTTCCTTCCCTTTCTTCCCTCCTTCCCTCTCACACTTTCTCCTTCCATCCTTCCCTTCCTCCTTTTCGTCCTTCCTTCTCTCTTTCCTTCCTCCTTTCCTTCCTTCCATCCTTCTCTTTTTGTCCTTCCTTCCCTTTCCTCCCTCCTTCCCTCTCTCCCTCTTTCTCCTTCCATCCTTCCTTTTCTCCCTTTTGTCCTTGGTTCCTTCTCTCTTCCCTTCCCTTACTTCCATCCTTCTTTCCCTCCCTTTCATCCTTCCTTCTTCTCTCTTTCCTTCCATCCTTCCCTTCCTCCTTTTCGTCCTTCCTTCCTTCTCTCTTTCCTTCCTCCTTTCCTTCCTTCCATCCTTCTCTTTTTGTCCTTCCTTCCCTTTCCTCCCTCCTTCCCTCTCTCCCTCTTTCTCCTTTCATCCTTTCCTTCCTTCCTTCCTTCCTTCTTTCCTTCCTATGCTTCAAAGTCACTGAAAAGTCATTCATGATATTCTTTCCTTCCTTCCTTCCTTTGGCTTGTAAAAACTGCAACACTCAAGATCCCATAATGTTGAACCATGGGGTCAAATTGCATTAATCCTACAGCGTGGACGCACTCTATGATTACATACCCACCTTGTGGACCATGACAATCTCAATCTTCTGCTCAAGGATTATGGTTGACCAAGGTCACGCTTGGACCCTGTTATGAGTATCCCTCAAGAATCCCAATATCTTTGTATGGAAGTGTTTACTTTCCCCACTTACCATGTTGCCTTGGTCTGCTTCCATAGCTCCACAAGTCTCGTCAATGGCAGTCATGGACCAGATCAGCAACATGACGGCAAGCAAGCTGGAGGAGACCTTCATGGTGGGACAACACAATGATGTCCTCTTGGGTCAACTGAGAAGATGAGGCGTTCCTCAAGTCAAGGGTGGTTTCTGCCCTCCTTATATATATATATACGGCCCTTCCTAACCAAGGAAGGATGTTAATCTATTACTAGCTCTAGTACTAAACGTTGGAACGGCAATGGAGCAGAAAAGGAGAATTAATGGGCCCCCAGATTTCCAGTGCGTTGGCCAACCCTCACTTGGCCAGGGCCAGATCTTGAGATGTTAACAATCATAATGAGTCTTTGTACTTGAGCTTCTTCAAGGTTGAAGGTCCTGGAGAGGACAGTCAAGGACCACTAAGCAGCATGAAGCACGGCGTACCCAATACGTTCCGGCCTGGTCAAGGGCAAATCCATGATGTTCCTCACAAGATGCATCTTGGAACTGGATTTGTTTCCTAGTGAGAGGTCTATATAAAGAAGGCCAAATCAACCTTCATTAGTAGAGCAGATCCAAGGGCTGGAAAGAGCCTTGTTGTTGAAGCCACCATGAAGTTCTCTGCTACGTTCCTTGCCGTTCTTCTCCTGATCTGGTCTGTGGTCACCATAGAAGAGACCTGGGCTCAGGACAATTTGGTGAGTATGTTTCCACAGAAAGTCCCACGATTATGGCCCTGTTGCCACAACTAAAAGAGACCCCCCGAACTCACCTTAAGAGCCAACATCTTGGGATCGTGATGCACCTTCTCTCCTGTTTGCAGGACTCATTGAACGTCCGGAACAGGCTGCTTACCAAAGATGGTGAGAAATTTTACCAACCGACACCAGATCACCCGATAGCTTTGCCGTGAAGCCACCTTCTGTGGCCACCTTCGCTTATGAAGTTTTCTGAAATTGGACTTCCGAGTCTCAGAGGCACAGAAGTGTCACTCTAACTCCCATCAGCCCTGTCCTCATTTTAAAAAGTCAACACCCCTCCCCTCTTGGCACTATCTTCCGTCTTTATTTATGTTGCTTATGGTGGCAAATAAAGCTCAGCCAATATGAAGACGTTGTGTTTCCTTTTCTTTCCCCGAAGGCCGAGAGTTCCCATATTAAGCAGAGTCTACACTGGGGGTTCACCCAGGCTTCAATGCAGTACCAAATAGGTGCATCACTTTCAAACAGTGGTACTAAAGTTTGGACTAAAATCCAAAGTGGACTTAACATAGCGATATCTATGGTACTTGGCTCTAATCTTCTCAATCCATTCAGCACTACTACTATTATTATACTAAAGTTCGGACTAAAATCCAAAGTGGATTTAACATAGAGATATCTATGGTATTTGGCTCTAATCTTCTCAATCCATTCAGCACTACTACTATTATTATACTAAAGTTCGGACTAAAATCCGGAGTGGATTTAACATAGAGATATCTATGGTACTTGACTCTAATCTTCTCAATCCATTCAGCACTACTACTATTATTATACTAAAGTTCGGACTAAAATCCGGAGTGGATTTAACAGTGATATCTATGGTACTTGGCTCTAATCTTCTCAATCCATTCAGCACTACTACTATTATTATACTAAAGTTCGGACTAAAATCCGGAGTGGATTTAACATAGCGATATCTATGGTACTTGACTCTAATCTTCTCAATCCATTCAGCACTACTACTATTATTATACTAAAGTTCGGACTAAAATCCAGAGTGGATTTAACATAGCGATATCTATGGTACTTGACTCTAATCTTCTCAATCCATTCAGCACTACTACTATTATTATACTAAAGTTCGGACTAAAATCCGGAGTGGATTTAACATAGAGATATCTATGGTACTTGACTCTAATCTTCTCAATCCATTCAGCACTACTACTACTACTACTACTATTATTATTATTATTATTATTATTATTATACTAAAGTTCGGACTAAAACCCGGAGTGGATTTCTCTGCCTCACTAGAATCTACTATAGTTTTTAACTCCTATTTTCATAGAGATATCTATGGTACTTGGCTCTAATCTTCTCAATCCATTCAGCACTACTAATACTACTACTACTATTATTATTATTATTATTATTATTATTATACTAAAGTTCGGACTAAAACCCGGAGTGGATTTCTCTGCCTCACTAGAATCTACTATAGTTTTTCACTCCTATTTTCATAGAGATATCTATGGTACTTGGCTCTAATCTTCTCAATCCATTCAGCACTAATACTACTATTATACTATAGTTCGGACTAAAATCCGGAGTGAATTTCATTGCCTCACTAGGGGTTTGGCTTAGAATGTACTATAGTTTTTCATTCCTATTTTCATAGAGCTATCTATGGTACTTGACTCTAATTTTCTCAATCCAATTAGCACTACTACTATCATTATACTAAAGTTCGGACTAAAATCCGGAGTGGATTTATCCGCCTCACCAGGGGTTTGGCTTAGAATCTAATATAATTTTTTATTCCTGTTTTCATAGAGATATCTATGGTACTTTAATCTACTCAATCCATTCAGCACTGCTACTATTGCTATACTAAAGTTCGGACTAAAATCCGGATTTAACTGTCTCACCAGGGGTTTGCCTTAGAATCTACTATAATTTTCCATTCCTATTTTCATAGCTATCTATGGTACTTGGCTCTAATCTACTCAATCCATTCAGCACTACTACTATTATTATACTAAAGTTCGGACTAAAATCCGGAGTGGATTTAACTGCCTCACCAGGGTTTAGCTTAGAATGTACTATAGTTTTTCATTCATATTTTCATAGAGATATCTATGGTACTTGACTCTTATCTTCCCAATCCATTCAGCACTACTACTAATACTATTATTATTATTATTATTATTATATTTGTATTATTATTATTATTATAGTTTTTAACTATAATTTTTCATTCCTATTTTCATTTCTAACTATGATACTTGGCTCTATCTTCTCAATCCATTCAGCACTACTACTAATACTATTATTATAATTATTATATTTGTATTATTATTATTATTATTATTATTATTATAGTTTTTAACTATAATTTTTCATTCCTATTTTCATTTCTAACTATGATACTTGACTCTAATCTTCTCAATCCATTCAGCACTACTACTAATACTATTATAATTATAATTATAATTAGATTATTATTATTATTATTATATTTGTATTATTATTATTATTATTATTATTATAGTTTTTAACTATAATTTTTCATTCCTATTTTCATTTCTATCTATGACACTTGGCTCTATTTTCTCAATCCATTCAGCACTACTACTAATACTATTATTATAATAATTATAATTATATTATTATTATTATAATTATTATATTTGTATTATTATTATTATTATAGTTTTTAACTATAATTTTTCATTCCTATTTTCATTTCTATCTATGATACTTGACTCTAATCTTCTCAATCCATTCAGCACTACTACTAATACTATTATTATAATAATTATAATTATAATTATATTATTATTATTATTATATTTGTATTATTATTATTATTATTATTATTATTATAGTTTTTAACTATAATTTTCCATTCCTATTTTCATTTCTATCTATGATACTTGGCTCTAATCTTCTCAATCCATTCAGCACTACTACTAATTCTATTATTATTATTATTATTATTATTATTATTAGTTTTTAATATTTTTTTAAAGATAAATCAAAACATACAATCCACCATTCTGGACACAAAGTGGTAGGAAAAATATAACAAATGCATAGGAGGAGGGCGACTAAAATGATCAAGGGTCTGGAGAACAAGCCCTATGAGGAGCGGCTTGGGGAACTGGGCATGTTTAGCCTGAAGAAGAGAAGGCTGAGAGGAGATATGATAGCCATGTATAAATATGTGAGAGGAAGCCACAGGGAGGAGGAGGGAGCAAGCTTGTTTTCTGCTTCCTTGGAGACTAGGATGCAATGGAACAATGGCTTCAAACTACAAGAGAGGAGATTCCATCTGAACATTAGGAAGAACTTCCTGACTGTGAGAGCCGTTCAGCAGTGGAACTCTCTGCCCCGGAGTGTGGTGGAGGCTCCTTCTTTGGAAGCTTTTAAGCAGAGGCTGGATGGCCATCTGTCAGGGGTGATTTGAATGCAATATTCCTGCTTCTTGACAGAATGGGGTTGGACTGGATGGCCCATGAGGTCTCTTCCAACTCTTTGATTCTTTGATTCTATGATTCTATATACAATGACTCCACCAAGGCTGAAAAATCCACCAATTCGAAGACCACTGTGAAGTTATTGGATGAATTACAATGACGTTTTCACGGGGACCGACAGCTAAGGCTATTTTCTTTCTTTCTTTCCATTTATCACGAGGAAACTGTCACCTTTTATCATTAAGTTTTCGAAAATATTTATTTACACCCCACTTTCTCTCTCCCGAAGGGGACTCAAAGCAGTCCGACCTTGACAGTCCAACCCAACATGGTTGGGCCTTTTATGTCTTTGCTGTGCATGCTTATCTCTATGTTGACACTCCGGATATGACATTGCCTCACTTGACCGGAGGTGTCGTACTGTTTCGACCTCTCTCGGCACCGAGTGATTGTAACTCCTCATGCTACCACATGTCTTGGGAATGTAACTCCACCAATCCCACCTTAATAAGATCCCACCCAAACATTAAGAAGAGCAGCTCATCCCAGAAATGGTGGGTTCTCCTTCTCTGGAGGCCTTCCAACAGAGGTTGGATGGGCATCTTTGGGGAAGGCTTGAGTTGGGCATTCCTGCATTGATGTCCCAAGTAGACCTCTTTCCCAAATCTAAGGTTTTATGATTCCTCTTGGAGACTAATATGGGAGAACTGCTGCACCGGAGTGCCATAACAAACACCAAACTATGCATCCCGGGAGTCTGTGGTAGCAAAAGAAGAACGATAGATATTGCCATAGCTGTGTTGTAATGTAACCCAGAGAAAGATGGGCGTCTATCAACAATGGCTTTGCTTCTCCTCCAACACTCACAGGAGCAAGGGGAGAAGTCCGTGGGAGACCCGCCGTCCAACCCTAAGGAGGCCTCAAGGAAAGCCTCGACGAAGCCGACACCGTTGATTTGCAAGAAGTTCTTCCAGGACGGTTGGACAGATTGCTGAGGTCCACCGAGGTCTTCTTCTCCTTTGGATGATGGGATTGCAAACCACCACAGGAGCATCATGGACTGCGCCACCAGCTCTCAGGCATCCCTGTGTGACTTGCAAGAAGCATCGTTTGAGCCAAAACAAGAACCTTGTGTTGCTTTAGTTTACTGATTTACTGGCATATATACCTGGCGTTGCCTGAATATTGTGGGGACAGCTGCCTGCCTACTTCCTCCAATCCACAGCACTGCAAAGAAGACCTACTTTCTCCCTTCTCCAGCTCTGAGAAGGCCTACTCTCTCATTTCTCCAGCTCTGAGAAGGCACACTTTCCCTTTTCTCCAGTTCTGAGAAGGTGACTTACTTTCTCCCTTTTCCAGCACTGAGAAGGCCTACTTTCTTCCATCTCCAGCTCTGAGAAGGCCTTTCTCCAGCTCTGAGAGGTCTACTCTCTCCCGTCTCAACTCTGAGAAGGCCTACTTTCCCCCATCTTCAGCTCTGAGGTCTTTATCAAGCTCTAAGACGTCTACTTTCTCCCTTCTGCAGCTCTGAAGCCTACTTTCTCCCATCTCCAGCTCTGAGAAGGCCTTTCTCCAGCTCTGAGAGGTCTACTTTCTCCCATCTCAACTATGAGAAGACATACTTTCCACCTTCTCCAGCTCTGAGAAGGCCTTTCTCCAGCTTTAAGAGGTCTACTTTCTCCCTTCTGCAACTCTGGGGGCCTACTTTCTCACTTCTCCAGCTATAAGTCCTACTTTCTCCCTTATCCAGCTCTGAGAAGAAAGCCTACCCTCTCCTTTCTCCAGCTCTGAGAAAAAGCCCTACTCTCTCCTTTCTCCAGCTCTGAGAAAAAGCCCTACTCTTTCCTTTCTCCAGCTCTGAGAAAAAGCTCTACTCTCTCCTTTCTCCAGCTCTGAGAAAAAGCCATACTCTCTCCTTTCTTCAGCTCTGAGAACTTTCCTTTCTCCAGCTCTGAGAAAAACCCTACACTTTCCTTTCTCCAGCTCTGAGAAAAAAGCCCTACTCTCTCCTTTCTCCAGCTATAAGTCCTACTCTCTCCCTTCTCCAGCTCTGAGTTCTACTTTCTCCCTTCTCCAGCTCTGAGAAAAAGCTCTACTCTCTCCTTTCTCCAGCTGAGTTCTACTTTCTCCCTTCTCCAGCTCTGAGAAAAAAGGTCTACTCTCTCCTTGCTCCAGCTCTAAGTAGGCCTACTTTCTTCCTTCTCCAACTTGGACTCTCAACAATGTAACGTGATGCCTGTGGCAAGAAGTTGGGTCCTGATCCATGAAGTTCAATTTGGACCTGACTTGACCCTTTTGAGAATGGTCTGGAAGAAAACTTGAATTATACATAGCAGTGTATTTACCATTGCAATCCTAGCTGTAGCCACCAGGCGGCAGTGTTGCACTTTAAGGACTGGTCTGTTGCCTAGAACTCAAACTATATCCCACAGTGCCACCTGGTGGCAATGCATCCTTACTGCATGTGGAATTGAAATAAGTGAATGCAGAGCTTTTCCCCCAAAGACCAGGTCTAAATAAAATATCCTTTTCGACAATCCAAATAGCTACTAATTTTTACCTGGTGGGCTGAGAGAGTGGCACCTCTGCTTACCAATGTTTGGCCACAGCCATAACATTGTTCCCGCTCGAAAAGTGTGTATAAAGTTGCATATATGAAGCATAAATATGTTTGGCAGTGTTTCTCAACCTTCTTAATGCTGCAATCCCTTAACACAATGCTTCATGTTGTGGTGGCACACAACCATAACATTGTTTTTGTTGCTACTTCACAAGTGTCATTTTGTTCGTTATGAATCATCATGTAAATATCTGATATGCAGGATGTATTTTCAATCACTGGACCAAGTTTGGCACAAATACCCAATACGCCCAAATCTGAATATTAGTGGGATTGATGTTGTCATGTGGGAGTTGCAGTTGCTGGGATTTATAGTTCACCTACAAGCAATGAGCCCCTTGAACCCCACCAATGATAGAATTGGGCCAAACTTCCCACACGGAACTCCCATGCAATGAAGGGACTTGCTGTCATGAGCTTCCCTCCAGCCTCGCATGCTCTCCCTCGCCTGCACATGCGCACTACTCTGCCATGCGCCACGCACGCCTGCTCTCCCCTCCCCACTTGGAGTCTCAAGATAGAATTGGGCCAAACTTCCCACACAGAACTCCCATGCCATGAAGGGACTTGCTGGCATGCGCCTCCCTCCAGCCTCGCACATGCACACCACTCTGCCATGCGCCTCACACATCTGCTCTCCCCTCCCCGCTTGGAGTCTCAGATAGAATTGGGCCAAACTTCCCACACGGAACTCCCATGCCTGGAAGGGACTTGCTGGCATGCGCCTTCCTCCAGCCTCGCATGCTCTCCCTCACCTGCACATGCACACCACTCTGCCATGCGCATCGTACGCCTGCTCTCCCCTCTCCCTTGGAGTCTCAGAATTGGGCCAAACTTCTCATACAGAACTCCCATGCCATGAAGGGACTTGCTTTCATGCGCCTTCCTCCAGCCTCGCATGCTCTCCTTCACCTGCACATGCACACCACTCTGCCATGCGCATCGTACGCCTGCTCTCCCCTCCCCCTTGGAGTCTCAGAATTGGGCCAAACTTCCCATACAGAACTCGCATGCCTTGAAGGTGCTTGCTTGTGTGAGCCTCCCTCCAGCCTCTGACACTCCCTCGCCTGCACATGTGCCCCACTCTGCCATGCGCCTGCTCTCCCCTCCCCACTTGGGTCTCAGATAGAATTGGGCCAAACTTCCCACACAGAACTCCCATGCCTTGAAGGAGCTTGCTTGTGTGAGCCTCCCTTCATCCTCGGACACTCTCGCTCACCTGCACACGCACACCACTCTGCCATGCGCCTCACACATCTGCTCTCCCCTCCCCGCTTGGAGTCTCAGATAGAATTGGGCCAAACTTCCCACACAGAACTCCCATGCCTTGAAGGTGCTTGCTGGCATGCGCCTCCCTCCAGCCTTGAATGCTCTCTCTCGCGCACCACTCTGCCATGCGCCTTGCACGCCTGCTCTCCCTTCCCCGCTTTGAGTCTCAGAAACCTGGCGAGCCGGAGAAAGGAATACACAAACGACAACAATGACAGGCGAGAGACTGTTGTGATGCTGAGGTCGACATGTATTTCTCCAATTCCAGTGTTAACAGGATGGATGGACCAAGAAATTATGACTTGTAACAAAACTCCTTGACCTGTAAAGCAATCGAACCGTGGAGTGCTTGGACTCCGACACCCATAATCCTGAGGCAAGATGGTCAGGGATGCTCGAGATTGTAGTCCAACGGGATATGAAATAATCTCAAACATATTGCTAAATACGGATAGGGCGGAAACGTATTGACAAATCTTCCCCGTCCATATTATTTCCCATTACGGATTCAGATATGTTTTGGATTTGGACAGGCAAAACTCGCTTCTAGAAACAAATCCGATAGGATTTACAACAAAATTATGACCTCTGGATACACTTGACCTCCTTGGATGCATTTCAGGAATATCCGCCCTCTGAATAAACGGGGCACCCCATACTACAAAATACATATTGGGGATACATCTCGCTAAACTCCAAATATACATTCCTCTTTTTTTCCCTCTCTCACCCTGTAACAGAACAAAAAAAAAATTCGTATTTTTCTTATGTATTTAAAGCTAAGTACAATTCTCCGCAGATGAGAATCGAGAAACGGAAATTGTGCGGAAAATCGAGCTTTTTTGTTTTTTGCGCGGAAAATCGAAATCCGCAACCTCAAGGGTATTAACCGCAGGCACAGGAATCCCTCTTTTGAGGAGAGCAAAGGCCAAAAAAGTGGGAAGAAGGGGAAAGAAAGAGATCCACGAATGGGTGGGAAAGGAGAAACGAATCAAGGAGGAGCAAAAGACTTCCAACAGGCACCAAAGACATACCTAACAACTTGTCAGTCAGTTCCTTCTGTCCCATTAGAGTCCAGAATGTCCCAAAAGGGAGGAAATGGCTAAAGGGAAACTCGGGGGATATGTTGTCAGTTATAAATACAGAGTTAAAAAGGTGGAAAGCCAGCGCCGGGAGTCGAAACGGTTTCCAATCTGGGGAAACGGTTGATTGAGAAATGGGTGAAAAGCCTGGCCCGGATGGATGGCGGTTTCGGCGACCCCGGCAGGATCCGAACCTCAAAGTCTTTCGTTCCGTTTGTACAAATACATAAATTGGAAGGAATGCGGCCCGCCGGTGTTTTTTTCAGATGGTGCTCAGCGCCTGCAGAAACAGAGGATGGAAGGAAAACAATAAAAAGAAAAAGGAAATCATTTATTGAGAACGAGGGAGAGATCTTGGAGTCCTCGTGGACAACAAGTTAAACATGAGCCAACAATGTGATGTGGCGGCAAAAAAAGCCAATGGGATTTTGGCCTGCATCAATAGGAGCATAGTGTCTAGATCTAAGGAAGTAATGCTACCCCTCTATTCTGCTTTGGTTAGACCACACCTGGAATACTGTGTCCAATTCTGGGCACCACAATTCAAGAGAGATATTGACAAGCTGGAATGGGTCCAGAGGAGGGCGACTAAAATGATCAAGGGTCTGGAGAACAAGCCCTATGAGGAGCGGCTTAGGGAACTGGGCATGTTTAGCCTGAAGAAGAGAAGGCTGAGAGGAGATATGATAGCCATGTATAAATATGTGAGAGGAAGCCACAGGGAGGAGGGAGCAAGCTTGTTTTCTGCTTCCTTGGAGACTAGGACGCAATGGAACAATGGCTTCAAACTACAAGAGAGGAGATTCCATCTGAACATTAGGAAGAACTTCCTGACTGTGAGAGCCGTTCAGCAGTGGAACTCTCTGCCCCGGAGTGTGGTGGAGGCTCCTTCTTTGGAAGCTTTTAAGCAGAGGCTGGATGGCCATCTGTCAGGGGTGATTTGAATGCAATATTCCTGCTTCTTGGCAGAATGGGGTTGGACTGGATGGCCCATGAGGTCTCTTCCAACTCTTTGATTCTATGATTCTATGAGAGGAAAATGCCTCCCGTTCAAGACTGAGAGGCAGAATAAATTGAGGCATTCTTCTATTTTAAATTTAATATGTTGTTAATGTTGCGAGCTGTTTTGGGTCTCAGTCAAGAGAGAAAAGTGGGGATATAAATGAATATAATAACAATATATTATTTATTTATTTATTTATTTAGGACATTTATATCCTGTCCTATCTCGACTTCCTTCAGCAGAGGGACTCAGGGCGGCTGACAACAAAAGCATAAATATATATCTTAGTTAAAAACAGTATAAAACATCATAAAAACAGTAAAACATAATGAATATATATGTATATGTATATTATTTATAGTTCTAACTGATAAATGTGTATACATTCATTGGAAAAATATTTATTTATTTATTATTATTTATTTGCTTTATTTCTATACCGCATTTTTCAGCCCAGTCAGGCAACTCAATGCGGTTTACACAATACAGGTTATCACAACAATGTCATAGGCAATTAAAACACATCATATAAAGCAGACAAAATCAACAACAATTATCAAATCATATCATAACGCCTCAATGAAATCAGATCCGTTCTCATCATCCTTGTGCCATTCCTATGTTCAATTTTACCGTCTTTCATGTTCAGTTGCACTATTTAGCCAAACGCTTGTTCATAAAGCCAAGTCTTAACCTTCCTCCGAAATGCCAACAGCGAAGGGGCCTGTCTGATGTCTACAGGTAAGGCATTCCATAGCCGAGGGGCCACCACCGAGAAGGCCCTGTCCCTCGTCCCCGCCAGACGCGCCTGTGACACAGGCGGGACCGAGAGCAGGGCCTCCCCAGACGATCTTAATATCCTAGTCGGTTCATAGGAGGAGATGCCTTCGGAGAGGTAAGTGGGGCCGGAACCGTTTAGGGCTTTATAGGCTAACGCCAGCACTTTGAATTGTGCCCGGTAGCAGATTGGCAGCCAGTGGAGGTGGCGCAACAGAGGAGTGGTATGCTCCCTGAGTGCCGCTCCCGTTAGCAACCTGGCTGCCGAGCGCTGGACCATCTGAAGCTTCCGGGCAGTCTTCAAGGGCAAACCCACGTAGAGCACGTTGCAGTAATCAATGCGGGATGTAACCAGAGCATGGACCACCGTGGCCAAGTCAGAATAATTACATTTATATAATTACATTTATAATTACATTTATAATTACATTTATAATTACATTTATAATTACATTTATAATTACATTTATAATTACATTTATATATATATATATAGTATGTGTGTGTGTGTATATATATATATATATATATATATATATATATATATAATTTATTTAAAATAAATATATATAGATAATTAGATATATAAAATGTATACTTATAATTAATAACATTATATAAATGTATTAATTATAAATATAAACTATAAATATAGATTAATGATCAATATAAACCATATCTATAAAATTATACAACTTTATATATAAACGTATATTTATTTATTTATTTACGACACTTATACGACATGTATGTAAATTTAATAATAAAATATATTTAATGATATAAATTTATTTATAAATGTATATAAGATTAATAATAATATATATAAATTATATATATATATATATATATATATATATATATATAAATTGTTATTCATAATGTATGAATTTATATAAATTTGTCAGTTATAGGTTTATATTATAATTATATTATAGCATTATAAATCAATAAAAGTGGAAGTTAAAGGCTCGCCTGACCTTTCGTGCAAATTCCGGCAGAACGAAGGCTGCCCGGTGGACGTCAGAGTTGTAATACTTGAGGGTCATTTCTTCCACTTGCTCTTGCGACAGCTCTTGGACGGGCTCCCGGAAGTTCGTATTCTGGAATAATGACGTATATTGTTATATATACCAGAGATGGGGGTCTTACTTTGTCCCCCAAACACCCATTGAGAGCTCCAACCGCACACCCAGCAAACCCAGCTGAGCAGAGACTCCTTTCTCCCTCTTCCTCCTCACCGGGTTCTTGCTGCAGAGCATGAAGCCAATCTGTCCACTGGGGTAAGTGGGGATGGTGCAATAGGCGTACTCCACGACGGGGAAGAGGGACTTGCAGAACTGCCGCATCTCCTTGATGAGGTCCAGGTGCAGCCATTGGCACTCACCTGGGCGGGCAGAATCATCATCATCATCATCACAACAACCACAACAACAACGGGTTAGCAAAGCTCGGAGTCAAGGGAAATTTTTCACTGCCTTGGGGTCCAGAGTAACATCCCCATAGCCCCACAAGAAGGGAAGGATGATAGCAATGAAAGGTGGGACCTCAGGAGGTCATTTAGATGGTACAACTGGAAGGTGGGACCTTATAAAGTCATTTAGACAGTAGGGTTGGAAGGTAGGACCTCAGAAGTTCATCTAGATGGTAGAGTTGGGACCTGAGGAAGTCATTTAGATGGTAGAGTTGGAAGGTAGGACCTCAGAAGGTCAGTCAGATGACAGAGTTGGAAAGTGGGACCTCAGAAGTTCATCTAGATGGTAGAGTTGGGACCAGAGGAAGTCATTTAGATGGTAGGGTTGGAATGTAGGACCTCAGAAGGTCAGTCAGATGACAGAGTTGGAAAGTGGGACCTCAGAAGGTAATCTAGATTGTTGAGTTGGGACCTGAGGAAGTCAGTTAGATGGTAGAGTTGGAAGGTGAGATCTCAAAAAGTCAGTCAGATGGTAGAGTTGGAAAGTGGGACCTCAGAAGCTCATCTAGATTGTAGAGTTGTGACCTGAGGAAGTCATTTAGATGGTAGGGTTGGAAGGTAGGACCTCAGAAGGTAATCTAGATGGTTGAGTTGGGACCTGAGGAAGTCAGTTAGATGGTAGAGTTGGAAGGTGGGATCTCAGAAAGTCTGTCAGATGGTAGAGTTGGAAAGTGGGACCTCAGAAGCTCATCTAGATGGTAGAGACCAAAGGAAGTCATTTAGATGGTAGAGTTGGAAAGTGGGACCTCAGAAGTTCATCTAGATGGTAGAGTTGGGACCTGAGGAAGTCATTTAGATGGTAGGGTTGGAAGGTAGGACCTCAGAAGGTCAGTCAGATGGTAGAGTTGGAAAAAGGGACATTGGAAGGTCATCTAGATGGTAGAGTTGCGACCTGAGGAAGTAATTTAGATGGTAGAATTGGAAGGTGGGATCTCAGAAAGTCAGTCAAATGGTAGAGTTGGAAACTGGGACCTCAGAAGTTCACCTAGATGGTAGAGTTGGGACCTGAAGAAGTCATTTAGATGGGACCTCAGAAGGTTGGTTAGATGGTAGAGTTGGAAAGTGGGACCTCAGAAGGTCATCTAGATGGTAGAGTTGGGACCTGAGGAAGTCATTTAGATGGTAGGATTGGAAGGTGGGACCTCAGAAGATCATTTAGATGGTGGAGTTGAAAGGTAGAAACTCATAAGGTCATTTAGATGCTATATTTTGAAGGCAGAACCTCAGGAAGTTATTTAGATAGTAAATTTGGAAAGTGGGATTTCGGGGGATCATCTAGGTGGTAGAGTTGGAAAGCAGAAACTCATAAGGTCATTTAGATGGTAGAGTCCAAAGGTGGGACCTCATAAGTTCACTTAGACGGTAGACTTGTAAAGTGGGACCTCATAATGTCATTTAGATGGTAGACTTGGAAGGTGGGATCTCAGGAGGTAATTGAGTTGGTAGGGTTGGAAGCTGAGACTTCAGGAAGTCACATAGATGGCAGATTTGAATGGTAGAAACTCAGGTCATTTAGATAGTAGACTTGGAAAATGGGACCTAAGGTCATTATATGATAGAGTTGAGAAGTGGGAACTCAGGAAGTCATTTAGATGATAGATCTGGAAGGTGGGACCTCAGGAGGACATTTAGATCATAGAGATGAAAGGTGGGACCTCAAAAGGTGATTTAGATGGACAGTAGAAACTGAGGTCATTTAGATGGTAAAGTGGGACCTCAGGAGGTCATTTGGATGAAAGAGATGAAAGGTAGAAGCATAAGGTCATTTTGATGAAAGAGATGGAAAGTGGGACCTCATAAAGTCATCTAGATGGTAGACTTTGAAAGTAAGACCTCAGAAGATAATCTAGATGGTAGAGTTGGGATCCCAGGAGATCATCTAGATAATCGACTTGGAAGGTGGGACCTCAGGAGGCCATTTAGATGGTAGACTTGGAAGGTAGAAACTCATATGGTCGTTTAGATGTTAGGGCTGGAAGGTGGGACCTTGAGAGGTCATTTGGACTAAAATTACCCCTTAAACAAAAAGACTGTGGCTGAACCCTGCTCACCTTGGCAGCAGAGGATGCCATCTTCCCGCAGAGCGGTCTTCATCAACTGGTAATAGGATTCCTTGAACAGGCTTTCAGCGGGACCTGGAAAGGAAGCAACATGCAGTAGGGATCCCAGAACCACGAGTCTGGGAAGGACGCGGAGGGGACCCAGACTCACCCATGGGGTCCGAAGAGTCCGTGATGATCACGTCGAAGGCCTCTTGGTTCTGCTTCATGAACTCGAACCCGTCCCCGACGTGCAGCGTGAGCTTGGGGCTGGCGTAGCCCACCGCCATGCCTGGGAGGAACTTCTTCGAGGCCTGGATTACATCCTGAAACAAGGAAAGGAAGGACGGAAGGAAGGCATGAGGCCTACATACAATCCTAGGGACCTCATCACTCATCAATGGATCGAGCCATTGTTTTGAGATACACACCCATGACATCGTATAGTTTTACCTAATCAATGGATCGAGCCATTGTTTTGAGATATGCACCCATGACATCGTATAGCATTCCCTTGACTATGCAAATTTTCCCCGATGCTCCACCAATCGGCATTCAGTTTCCATGCTCCATCCTATTTCTCCCCCCCCCCCCAACAGCATCTGACTTCATCACTTATCAATGGATCAAGCCATCATTTTGAGATACACACCCATTACATTGTATAGTTTTATGTAATCAATGGATCAAGCCATTGTTTTGACATACACACCCATGACATCGTATAGCTTTCCCTTGTCAACTATGCAAATTCTCCCCAATGCTCCACCAATCGGCATTCACTTCCACGCTCCATTCTATTCCCCCCTCCCAACAGCCTTTGACATCACCACTCATCTATGGATCAAGCCAATGTTTTGAGATACGCACCCATGACATCGTATAGAATTCCCTTGTTGACTATGCAAATTTTCCCCAATGCTCCACCAATCGGCATTCACTTCCACGCTCCATTCTTTTCCCACTTCCCAACACCTTCTAACATCATCACTCATCAATGGATCAAGCCATCGTTTTGAGATACACACCCATTACATTGTATAGTTTTATCTAATCAATGGATCAAGCCATTGTTTTGAGATACGCACCCATGACATCGTATAGCATTCCCTTGTCGACTATGCAAATTTTCCCCAATGCTCCACCAATCGGCATCCACTTTCCACGCTCCATTCTTTCCCAACTTCCCAACAACTTCTGACATCACCACTCATCAATGGATCAAGCCATTGTTTTGAGATATGCACCCATGACATCGTATAGCATTCCCTTGTCAACTATGCAAATTCTCCCCAATGCTCCACCAATCGGCATTCACTTTCCAAGTTCCATTGTATTCCCCCCTCCCAACAGCCTCTGACATCACCACTCATCAATGGATCAAGCCATCGTTTCGAGATACACACCCATTACATTGAATAGTTTTATCTAATCAATGGATCAAGCCATTGTTTTGAGATACGCACCCATGACATCGTATAGCTTTCCCTTGTCGACTATGCAAATTCTCCCCAATGCTCCACCAATCAGCATTCACTTCCACGCTCCATTCTATTCCCCCCTCCCAACAGCCTCTGACATCACCACTCATCAATGGATCAAGCCATTGTTTTGAGATACGCACCCATGACATCGTATAGCATTCCCGACTATGCAAATTTCCCCCGATGCTCCACCAATCGGCATTCGCTTCCACCCTCCATCCTATTTCCCCCTCCCAACAGCCTCTGACCTCATCACTCATCAATGGATCAGGGATGCGATACAAGCCCATGACATCGTATAGCTTTACCTCGTCGATCTCGCACTGTATTACAGACTCGACTGAGGGGTGTTTGACGACTTCCCTTAAGACGCCGCCGTCTCCGCCGCCAATGATGAGGACCTGGGCAAAAAATGGAAAAATACATCATTACATTAATATACTTGTGTTACAGCGACGTCAGTGTAGATGTGCAACTTATGGTTGTGGGTGAACTACAACTCCCATCATGCCAGGTAAAGTCCATCATTGGTGGAGGTCACAGTTTCTCTGGTTGTGAGTGAACTACAACTCCCATCACAATAGGTTAAGTCCATCATTGGTGGAGGTCACAGTTTATCTGGCTGTGTGTGAACTACAATTCCCATCCTGCCAGGTTAAGTTCATCATTGGTGGAGGTCACAGTTTCTCTGGTTGTGGGTGAACTACAGATCCCAGAAAGGAAGGCAGTTCCCCCCAAACCCCTCCAGTAATGAAATTTCAGCAATCAGGTCTGTGTATACTCGCATTCATGCACGGCAATTGGGTTTCTTGATTGTTAGACTGATATACCTAGTTATCTGTTGGTGCCAAAATTTGCCCATACCTGGAATAGATAGATAAGATAAATAGACAGATTATTATTGGGGTGATGCTCACTTTGCGTGGGTTGGGGTGGCTGCACAGCGGCAGGTTGGCGATCATCTCCTGATAGGAAAACTCGTCTCGCTCCGTGCACTGAATGACGCCGTCGAGGACCAAGACATTCCCATAGGTTTTGCTGCCGGGACAAAAGATGACATGTCAACAAAGACATCGTCATGGGAAAGGCTTCATAGACTATAATGCAAATCATAGCAACCTGGAGACACAAAGGGTCAACTTGTGTGGACCAGAGATCCAGTCTGTATCTCATCTTATTGGGTGCAGCCTAGGATGGCATTGGCCTGGCTTGCTGCAGCATCCCTGCCTTGGCTCAGGCTCGGTTTGTGTTTACTCCCACCCATTCTGTATCTAATTGGTGCAGCCCAGCCTGGCATTGGCCTTTTCCGCTGCAGCATCCCTGCCTTGGCTCAGGCTTGGCTTGTGTTTACTCCCACCCAATCTGTGTTTCATCCTATTGGGTGCAGCCTAGCATGGCATTGGCCTTTTCTGCTGCAGCATCCCAGCCTTGGCTCAACCTGTGTTGACTCCCATGCAATCCTATGGGTGCAGCCTGTATTTACTCCCATGCAATTCTATTTAGTGCATCACAGCATTGGACTTTCCTGCTACAGCACCCCAACTTTGGCTCTGCTTGTGTTGACTCCCACCCAATCCTATTTAGTGCATCATAGCATTGGCCTTTCCTGCTGAAGCACCCCAGCCTTGGCTCTGCTTGTGTTTATCAAGCAATCCTATGGGTTCAGCCTGTATTGACTCCCATGCAATCCTATCTGGTGCATCATGGCATTGGCCTTTCCTGCTGCAGTACCCGCAGCCTTGGCTCAGCCTGTATTTACTCCCATGCAAACCTATCTGGTGCATCATAGCATTGGCCTTTTCTGCTGCAGCACCCCAGCCTTGGCTCAGCCTGTGTTGACTCCCACCCAATCCTATCTGGTGCATCATGACATTGGCCTTTCCTGCTGCAGCACCCCAGCCTTGGCTCTGCTTGTGTTGACTCCCATGCAATCCTGTGGGTTCAGCCTGTGTTTACTTCCACCCAATCCTATCTGGTGCATCATAGCATTGGCCTTTTCTGCTGCAGCACCCCAACCTTGGCTCAGCTTGTGTTGATTCCTTCCCAATCCTATCTGGTGCATCATGGCATTGGCCATTCCTGCTGCAGCACCCCAGTCTTGGCTCTGCTTGTGTTTACCGTGCAATCCTATGGGTGCAGCCTGTGTTTACTCCCATGCAATCCTATCTGGTGCATCATGGCATTGGCCTTTCCTGCGGCAGCACCCCAGCCTTGGCTCAGCCTGTGTGGACTCCCATGCAATCCTATCTGGTGCATCATGGCATTGGCCTTTCCTGCTGCAGCACCCCAGCCTTGGCTCTGCTTGTTCTTACTCTCACCCAATCCTATGGGTGCAGCCTGTGTTGACTCCCACACAATCCTATCTGGTGCATCATGGCATTGGCCTTTCCTGCTGCAGTACCCGCAGCCTTGGCTCTGCTTGTTCTTACTCTCACCCAATCCTATGGGTGCAGCCTGTGTTGACTCCCACACAATCCTATCTGGTGCATCATGGCATTGGCCTTTCCTGCTGCAGTACCCGCAGCCTTGGCTCAGCCTGTATTTACTCCCATGCAAACCTATCTGGTGCATCATAGCATTGGCCTTTTCTGCTGCAGCACCCCAGCCTTGGCTCAGCCTGTGTTGACTCCCATGCAATCCTATCTGGTGCATCATGACATTGGCCTTTCCTGCTGCAGCACCCCAGCCTTGGCTCTGCTTGTGTTTATCAAGCAATCCTATGGGTTCAGCCTGTGTTGACTCCCATGCAATCCTATCTGGTGCATCATGACATTGGCCTTTCCTGCTGCAGCACCCCAGCCTTGGCTCTGCTTGTTCTTACTCCCACCCAATCCTATGGGTGCAGCCTGTGTTGACTCCCACACAATCCTATCTGGTGCATCATGACATTGGCCTTTCCTGCTGCAGCACCCCAGTTTTGGCTCAGCCTGTGTTGACTCCCATGCAATCCTATCTGGTGCATCATGGCATTGGCCTTTCCTGCTGCAGTACCCGCAGCCTTGGCTCAGCCTGTATTTACTCCCATGCAATCCTATCTGGTGCATCCTAGCATTGGCCTTTTGTGCTGCAGCACCCCAGTCTTGGCTCAGCTTGTGTTTACTCCTATGCAATCCTATCTGGTGCATCATAGCATTGGCCTTTCCTGCTGCAGCCCCCCAGTTCTGGCTCAGCCTGTGTTGACTCCCATGCAATCCTATTTAGTGCATCCTAGCATTGGCCTTTTGTGCTGCAGCACCCCAGTCTTGGCTCAGCCTGTGTTGACTCCCATGCAATTCTATCTGGTGCATCATAGCATTGGCCTTTACTGCTGCAGCCCCCCAGTTCTGGCTCAGCCTGTGTTGACTCCCACCCAATCCTATTTAATGCATCATGACATTGGCCTTTTGTGCTGCAGCACCCCAACCTTGGCTCAACTTGTGTTTACCATGCAATCCTATGGGTGCACCCTGTGTTTACTTCCATGCAATCCTATCTGGTGCATCATGGCATTGGCATTTTCTGCTGAAGCCCCCCAGCCTTGGCTCAGTCTGTGTTGACTCCCATGCAATCCTATTTAGTGCATCCTAGCATTGGCCTTTTGTGCTGCAGCACCCCAGTCTTGGCTCAGCTTGTGTTGACTCCCATACAATCCTATCTGGTGCATCATGGCATTGGCCTTTCCTGCTGAAGCACCCCAGCCTTGGCTCTGCTTGTGTTTATCAAGCAACCCTATGGGTTCAGCCTGTGTTGACTCCCACCCAATCCTATCTGGGGCATCACTGCATTGGCCTTTCCTGCTGCAGCCCCCCAGTTCTGGCTCAGCCTGTGTTGACTCCCATGCAATGCTATTGGGAGGCCTCCTGCTCACCTCCTGAAGACCAGGATCTCCTGGAAGGGCGACCTCTGGTGATGCAGGACCTTCTCCACTTGCAAGGAGAGGGCCTGCCCGGGCCACAGGCTGCACGTCTCCCGGAACCAGCCTTCTTTCAGGGCTTCTCCTCCTTCCAGGCCCGGCTCCATGCCCTTTGCCATGTCTCCCAATGGGTGCCTCTCAACCCAACCCACTCCTCGGCGGCTTCACGAGTAGGCGGGGCCCTCTTATAACCCAATCCCCAAACGCAGCCGGGTGAGACCCTCGCCTCTCATTGGTCCAGACGGATCCGGGAATGCAAATAGCCCGGGTTGGGATTAGCCAGCAAGCAGGTTAGGTTGCGCCTCCTTTCTATTCCTTTGCCGGACACGTTTGGTGGTGGGCGTGGAATGCTAAGGGAACGCGGCCCTGATTGGCCGAGGGTTTTAAAACCGGAAGGAACGCCAGCGGAGCGTTCCACGTGGCTCTCTGCAGAGGGGGAAAAAAGCGTGGATCGGGACCTTGATGGTTTACACCGGAGTAAACGCATTGAACCCAATGGGTCTACTCTAATTTTTGGCTATAATGTGAGCAGAAAAACTCCCACATCGGTTCAGGACTTGGAAAAGTTACTTTTAGTAATAGTGAAGAGGATAATGATATAATTATATTTATTATATCATTATATTATGGTATTTTTAATACTATTTTCTATGTTGTCATCAATTATATTTCTATAGTATTGTTAAATTTTGGTATTTTTCTATATTACTTTCTATATTATGTCTCTATAGTATTGTTATATCTTTCTATATTATTTTCTATACTTATTTCGCTATATTATTAATAATCATATTTATATAGTATTATATTATGGTATTTTTCTATATTATTTTCTATATTTATTTTGCAATATTATTAATAATCATATTTATATAGTATTATATTATGGGATTTTTTCTATATTATTTTCTATATTTATTTCGCTATATTATTAGTAATCATATTTATATAGTATTATATTATGGTATTTTTTTCTATATTATTTTCTATACTTATTTTGCTATATTATTAGCAATCATATTTATATAGTATTATATGGTATATTTTCTATATTATTTTCTATATTTATTTTGCTATATTTTAATCATATTTATATAGTATTATATTTGTTATTTTTTCTATATTATTTTCTATATTTATTTCGCTATATTATTAGCAATCATATTTATATAGTATTATATGGTATATTTTCTATATTATTTTCTATATTTATTTTGCAATATTATTAATCATATTTATATAGTATTATATTATGGTATTTTTTCTATATTATTTTCTATATTTATTTCGCTATATTATTAGCAATCATATTTATATAGTATTATATGGTATATTTTCTATATTATTTTCTATATTTATTTTGATATATTTTAATCATATTTATATAGTATTATATTATGCTATTTTAAAATATTTCCTACATTATTATTAAGCATACTCCTATAGTATTATATTATTATGGTATTTCAAAATATTATTTTTTATATTTATTTTTCCATATTATTATTAATCATGTTTCTATAGTATTATATTATGGTATTTTAAAGTATTATTTCCTACATTATTATTATTAATCATACTTCTATAGTATTATATTATGATGGTATTTTTTCTATATTATTTTCTATATTTATTTTGCTATATTATTAGTAATCCTATTTATATAGTATTATATTATGGTATTTTGTCTATATTATTTTCTATACTTATTTTGCTATATTTTAATCCTATTTATATAGTATTATAATATTATGGTATTTTGAAATATTATTTCCTACATTATTATTAATCATACTTCTATAGTATTATATTAATATGTTATTTCAAAATATTTTATATATTTATTTTTCCATATTGTTATTAATCATATTTAATTCGTTTCATATTATTTTCTATATTTATTCTGCTATATTATTATTAATCATATTTAATTCGTTTCATATTATTTTCTATATTTATTCTATATTATTATTAATCCTATTTAATTCATTTCATATTATTTTCTATATTTATTTTGCTATATTATTATTAATCATATTTAATTCATTTCATATTATTTTCTATATTTATTCTATATTATTATTAATCCTATTTAATTCATTTCATATTATTTTCTATATTTATTCTGCTATATTATTATTAATCCTATTTAATTCATTTCATATTATTTTCTATATTTATTCTGCTATATTATTATTAATCACATATCTATGGCATTATATTACTTCTATAGTATTATATTATTATGGTATTTTTGCTATATTATTTCCTATATTCATTTTGTTATATTATTACTAATTGTATTATTATAATACTGTATTAATATGGTATTTTTCTATATTATTTCCTATATTTATTTTGCTGTACTATTACTTATATTTCTATAGCATTATAGTAAAAGTAATAATAAATAGAGTTAAATAATAAATGTAATAATAATAATAATAATGGAGTAAGTAAAGGTAAAGGTTTTCCCCTGACATTAAGTCCAGTCGTGTCCAACTCTGGGGGTTAGTGCTCATCTCCATTTCTAAGCCGAAGAGCTGGCATTGTCCATAGACACCTCCAAGGTCATGTGGCCGGCATGACCTTCCTGCTAGGTTGACAGAAGCTGGGGCTAACAGCAGGAACTCACCCCGCTCCCTGGATTCGAACCTGAGATCTTTTGGTCAGCAAGTTCAGCAGCTCAGCGGTTTAACCCACTGCACCACCGGGTGCTCTATTTCCCCTTTAGATACAGTGAAAATCAAAACTTAAAAAAGGAAGAACTAGTAGAAAAGAAGGGAAGTCAATAACACTTGAGGCAATTAAAAAGGGGAATAAAAGCAATTTAATTTGTATTTTTTTTTTAAAAAAAACAACATCAACAAAACCA
Organism: Anolis sagrei; assembly: GCF_037176765.1. Taxonomy (NCBI): domain Eukaryota; kingdom Metazoa; phylum Chordata; class Lepidosauria; order Squamata; family Anolidae; genus Anolis; species Anolis sagrei. The sequence goes on from NC_090033.1 coordinate 7,017,300, forward strand.
AACTGGTGTCTGTACACAAATATGGCATCCCCTTCGATTAAAAGCAAGGAGCTTCTTGATTCTTCCTCCAAGGCGATCCCTCTAAGCAGCATTATCTTCTGGGCCAGTTGTGCCGGAAACCCCTGCAGAAAAGAATTAAAGGATTATTATTGTTATTATTATTACTGGTTTGAGTTGATTCCAGCTTCCCAACCCAAGATACTGGCATTTCTACCAGATTGAAACCAATTTATTGATGCTTCCTTTCTCTCCCTACTTTCTCCCTAGAAAATGGCTAACAATGCCATACTACTCAATAATAATAATAATAATAATAATAATAATAATAATAATAGACATGATATGAAGATTTAAAGTCCCCTTCTCACCTCGAAGGGGACTCAGAGTGGCTTACGAGATATACATACATACAATATGTTATATTATTAGCATAGCACAAAATCAGTATGTGTGTGTATATATATACATATACACCAGATATTATTATTATTATTATTATTTTATTAGTGTCAGTAAAATAAAAATAATAAGAAAACCTGGTGTGTATATAATATATATATATACACACACACACACACACACACACATACTATATCTAGAGAGAAAGAAATATAGAAATATAATTTTGTTGTATGTGCCATGGATACAATAAAGGATTATTATTATTAAAATACATTTCACTTCCTGATGCCTCAATTAATGTAATTTTATTGGTATCTATTTTTTACTTTGAAATTTACCAGCATCTGTTGCATTTCCCACCCTCGGCTTATACTCGAGCCAAACTGTTTTCCCAGTTTTTTGTGGTAAAATTAAGTGCCTCGGCTTATATTTGGGTCAGCTTATACTTGAGTATATACGGTGTGTGTGTGTGTATTTATATAAATATACCAGGCATTATTATTATTATTATTTTATCTGTGTCAGTAAAATAAAAAACCTGGTGTGTATACAATACACACACACAATATATTATTATACCTATATTATAAATATTATATTATATATATTATATTATAATATATATATTATATTATATATATTATATTATATATATATATATTATATCTAGAGAAAGAGAAATATAATTTTATTGTATGTGTCATGGATACAATAAAGGATTTCACATTATTTCCTATATTTATTCTGCTATATTATTATTATATTGGGTTGTTGCAGGTTTTTCCGGGCTATATGGCCATGTTCTGGAGGCAAGTTTTCTCCTGACGTTTCGCCTGCATCAATGGCAAGCATCCTCAGAGGTAGTGAGGTCTGTTGGAAGTAGGAAAAATGGGTTTATATATCTGTGGAATGACCAGGGTGAGACAAAGGACTCTTGTCTGCTGGGGCTAGATGTATTAAAGGACTCAAAAATCACAACAGCAAAACAATAGAGGGGAAACAAACAGGCACATGAAATCACATTCAACAAGGGATTCCCCCCAAGCTCTTCCAAGCCATTGAATGCTAATCAAGGTGATCAGCTGAAACATTCACAGCTAGCCCCAGCAGACAAGAGTCCTTTGTCTCACCCTGGTCATTCCACAGATATATAAACCCATTTTTCCTACTTCCAACAGACCTCACTACCTCTGAGGATGCTTGCCATAGATGCAGGCGAAACGTCAGGAGAAAAATTGCCTCCAGAACATGGCCATATAGCCCGGAAAAACCTACAACAACCCAGTGATTCCGGCCATGAAAGCCTTCGACAATATTATTATATTATTATGGTATTTTTGCTATATTATATCCTATATTCATTTTGATATATTATTATTAATCATATTATTATAATACTATATTATTATGGTATTTTTCTATATTATTTCCTATATTTATTTTGCTGTATTATTACTTATATTACTATAGCATTCTATAGCACTGTTATTATTAAAATACAATAAAAAATATTTTCCTGGCTGCTAAGCAGGGCCAGACCCGGTTTGGACCCGGATGGGAGGCCACCAAGGCATCCTGGGCTCCGTTTCAGAGGAAGGAAACTGGCAAAACCTCCTTGGAGCAAGATAAAGGAAGCTCTGACTTTCGTAAGGTTGACACATATAGCTACGTATTCATATCCTGCATCTATCACACGGACTAGGAACTCTTCCAAACGTCTCCCATTCCGACCACTCGACCGACCTGTTGGATTTCCCAGCCGTGAAGGACATGCTCTTCATTCCGGGCGGATGTTGGGCTTTGCTGGCTCCCTTCTGCCGAGAAAAGGGATGAATTCCGCATGTTATAATCGAGATATATAGGCTAAATTCCCCAAAATAGGCTGTGGCGATCGCTCTTCTGGACGGCGGAGGCTTACCTTGCCAGCGTGGGCCTGTCTGGCAGGATCGAACTGTGATGAGGGCTTCGCCTTGCCTTTCCCTGGAAGGAAAGGGGTAAACATTGGGGATCATTCCAAGAGGAAGCATGTCTAATAAACACGGAGGTTGTTATGTATTGCTGATGTCCTCCCCAAACACCCTCCTGCCCACCACCCAAGGAATGTTTTCATTTCCTCCTAGATTAGATGTGTTTCCTCCACCACAGACACCCCAGTGTTGCTGACTCTCTCCAATGGTGTGGAACTTGCATGACTAATAGTTCAGAGCTGGGAACCATACTTTGCATTGGTTCTCTACCTGCGAACATCTTGAGGTCGGACTTGCTGTAGTCGAAGGGCGTGAAGGGCTTTGGGGAGTCCTTTTTTTCCCCGTCGGCTTCCCTCGCCTGAGGGGACCCTTTCGGCTTTTTGGCCTCTTCCCTGGGCTTCTCCGCCCCGGCATCGCTTCCCGGCACCTCTTTCTTTCGCTCCATCTATGGAAAAAAATATAATACATCGCCTGAAGGGACAAAGCGTTTAATCTACGCTGACGATCGTGTCACCACCACCCAAGAAGGGAGCTTTGAAATGCTTGAATAGAAGCTCTCCGAAGCTTTAGGTGCTCTTACTGCCTATGACAGCTTGTACCATCAATGCTTAATATTGACCCAAATAACCAGCCACTGTCAGAAGGGACCGAGAATTTAATCTATGCGGACGATTGTGCCACCACCACCCAAGAAGGGAGCTTTGAAATGGTTGAACAGAAGCTCTCTGAAGCTTTAGGTGCTCTTACTGCCTATTATATGGTCAAAGTCTTTCATATTTACTTCAGAGTGTTTCATCTATGCTGACGATCATGCCACCACCGCCCAAGCAGGGACCTTTGAAATGGTTGAACAGAAGCTCTCTGAAGCTTTGGATGCTCTTACTGACTATTACAGCTTGCAACATCAATGCTTAACATTGACCCAAATGACCAGCCACTGCCAGAAGGGACAGAGAGTTTCATCTATGCAGATGATCATGCCACCACCACCCAAGAAGGGAGCTTTGAAATAGCTGAACAGAAACTCTCTGAAGCTTTAGGTGCTCTTACTGCCTATTATATGGTCAAAGTCCTTCATATTTACTTCAGTGTTTCATCTATGCTGACGATCATGCCACCACCGCCCAAGCAGGGACCTTTGAAATGGTTGAACAGAAGCTCTCTGAAGCTTTGGATGCTCTTACTGACTATTACAGCTTGCAACATCAATGCTTAACATTGACCCAAATGACCAGCCACTGCCAGAAGGGACAGAGAGTTTCATCTATGCAGACGATCATGCCGCCACCACCCAAGAAGGGAGCTTTGAAATAGCTGAACAGAAACTCTCCAAACCTTTAGGTGCTCTTACTGCCTATGACAGCTTGTACCATCAGTGTTTCTCATCTACACAAATGACCAATCACTGCCAGAACAGAAAGAGACTTTCATCTACGTTGACGATCATGCCACCACCGCCCAAGCAGGGAACTTTGAAATGGTTGAACAGAAGCTCTCTGAAGCTTTGGATGCTCTTACTGACTATTACAGCTTCTACCATCAATGCTTAACATTGACCCAAATAACCTTCTGGCAGTGGCTGTCCCTTCTGGCAGCCACTGCCAGAAGGGACAGAGAATTTCATCTGTGCGGACGATCGTGCCACCACCACCCAAAAAGAGAGCTTTGAAATAGCTGCTCTCTGAAGCTTTAGGTGCTCTTACTGCCTATTACAGCTTACACCATCAATGTTTCTCATCTACACAGCTTGTACCATCAATGCTTAACATTGACCCAAATGACCAGCCACTGCCAGAAGGGACAGAGAGTTTCATCTATGCAGACGATTGTGCCACCACCACCCAAAAAGAGAGCTTTGAAATAGCTGAACAAAAGCTCTCCAAAGCTTTAGGTGCCTTTACTGCCTATTACAGAGAAAACAAGTTTGCACCATCAATGCTTAATATTGACCCAAATGACCGGCCACTTCCAGAAGGGACAAAGTTTCATCTACACTGACGATGATGCCATCACCACCCAAAAAGGGGGCTTTGAAATGGTTGAACAAAAACTCTCCAAAGCTTTGGATGCTCTTAGTGACTATTACAGTTTGTACCATCAGTGCTTAACATTGACCCAGATGATCAGACACTGCCAGAAGAGACTGAGAGTTTAATCTATGCTGATGATCGTGCCATCACCACCCAAGCAGCTTTGGGTGCTCTTATACAGCTTGTACCATCAATGTTTAATATTTACACAAATGATCAGCCACTGTCAGAAGGGACAGAGAGTTTCATCTATGCTGACGATCATGCCATCACCATCCAAGCAGGGAGCTTTGAAATGATTGAACAGAAGCTCTCCGAAGATGCATGGCTGCCCAGTTGTTGGAGGTAGGAAGCACTCACCACAACCATCTCCCGCACAGAGACGTCCGCCGTTTCGGCTTGGCTTTCCTTTTTGGTGTGTGATGCTGCAGCTGGCGGGGCTAAAAGAAGGACATTAAACATCATAAAGAGTTATCCTTGAGGATAAGGCGGCCATTTTGGATTTCAGGGTTAGGGTTAGAGTTGGGAGGATGCTTTGTTTACCTGTCTGCTGAAGCTTCCTCTTTGCAGACCCCTTCTTTGCTGCCGCCTGAAGCTGGGCCTGGCTCTGCAGCTTCCACCGGTTGCTGATCTGGAAGAGAACAAAAGGCGGACATGCCAACAATCGGCCAAAGCAGCACTTGGGAGACCCACCCATTGAGGCAAGTCACGCTCTCTCAGCCTCAGAGGGAGGCAAAAGGAACACATTTGGGGAATGATTTCAAGCTAGGTATATCAGTTTCCTCCACGAGAAACACCCCAGTGTTTCTTTCCTGAGTATCCTCCACCACAGACACCCCAGTGTTTCTTCTATGTGTTTCTTCCACCAGAGACACCCCAATGTTTCTTTCCTGAGTTTCCTCCACCAGAGACACCCCAGTTTTGTCTTTAATCAGATTTCAGAGAGAGAGGCTTACCTCGTAGATTTTCGACGATGGGTCCGATTTCGCCGCCTGCGAGACGTGAGCGGCGTTCTCTTCCGGAGGCAAATACTGAAGGAAGGAAAAGAAAAAATATTTGAAAATATAGGGGCCATGTGTGTGTATACATACATACATACATACATATACATTGAGAACCCAAGCACTGATAGATCTGGACCAAACTTGGCTATATATAAGATCTGCTATATATTTTGAGCTTTGGCATATATATCTTGGTTCCTCACAGTTCAAAAAAGATAACTTGGTATATCAGTCTAACAACCGAAAAGCCTAATTGCCTCGAATGGAGATATGAGAGAAGGAGAGATAGAAAAAGAGAGAGAGAAGGAAAGAAGGATAAACCTGTTGCCATCTTTACATATTGATCCCAGATAGAAAGGCGGGCCTTCCTTACCATTCGGAAGGGGTTCTCAAAGGACTCCATGATGCGCCGGGCTTTCTGCTGCGCGATGCTTAACTCTCCATCCTCCACTTCGCTCTCTTCCGGTTCCTAGGAAAACGTAAGGAAAATTAATATGCCACTGGAACCAGTTAATAAATCCATTTAGGGCCCTTCCAGTCTCTTGTTGATTTATGAATTATGATTTATAAACACTCAGATACGTAATTAAGGAAGACGTACATTGAAGATGCTGATGCTGGCTTTCCAAAGGAGGCAGGAAGGCGGTGGCGCCAAATGGTCCTCCTCGGTCTCCGAAAAGAGCCTCGAATGCTCCAGGGCTGGTCCAGATTCTGCAGGAAGGAAAAATCAATACAAGTCCATTTAATTTATCAAATTACTATTATTATTATTATTATTTCATCACAACAGCTATCGGCACCATTTAGAGTCCCCTTTGGGGAGATAAAGTGGGGTATAAATAATAATAATAATAATAATAATAATAATAATAATAATAAATTTCTTTCCTGGGAACCTTAACATGGAAGATGTGAAATAATAATAATAATAATAATAATAATAATAATATAATTGTTATTATTATTATTATTACTAACTATTTGCACCATTTTGATTCTTTCTTTCCTGGGAACCTTGACATGGAAGATAGGCAATAATAATAAGAATAATAATAAATTATTATTATTATTATTATTAGATACAATTATATTTTATATAATAATAATAATAATAATAATAATAATATATTATTATTATTATTATTATCATTATTATATTGGCACCATTTTGATTCTTTCTTTCCTGGGAACCTTGACATGAAAGATGGGCAATATATTATTATTATTATATAATATTATATTATTATTATTATCATTATTATTACTACCTATTTGAACCATTTTGATTCTCTCTTTCCTGGGAACCTTGACATAGAAGATGGGCAATAATATTAATATTATTATTAATATATTATTATTATTATATCATACTATATTGTTATCAGGGGGCCCGGTGGCGCAGTGGGTTAAAGCACTGAGCTGCTGAGCTTGTTGACCAAAAGGTTGCAGGTTCGATTCCAGGGAGCAGCGTGAGCTTCTGCTGTCAGCCCTAGCATCTGCCAACCTAGCAGTTCGAAAACATGCAAATGTGAGTAGATCAATAGGTACCGCTCTGGCGGGAAGGTAACGGCACTCCATGCGGTCATGCTGGCCATATGACCCTGGAGGTGTCTATGGACAACGCCGGCTCTTTGGCTTAGAAATGGAGATGAGCACCACATCCCAGAGTCAGACATGACTGGACTTAATGTCAGGGGACAACCTTTACCTTTTTATATTGTTATATTCATTATTACTACCTATTTGAACCATTTTCAATTCTCCCTTTCCTGGGAACCTTGACATGGAAGATGGGCAACAATAATAATAATAATAATAATAATAATAAATTAATATTATATAATGCTATATTATTATCATTATTATTATAACTACCTATTTGCACCACTTCGATTCTTTCTTTTCTGGGAACCATGTCATGGAAGATGTGCAATAATAATAATAATAATAATAATAATAATAATAATAATACATTTCCCACTCCCCAAAAAAACCGGCGAATTACTTTGATCTGAGTGGTCATTTTTCTCGTCCGGAGGAAGGTGGGACACATCGTGGGGGCCAAAGAGGTGGTTCTCGGGTTTCTGCCAAAAGCAAAGAAGATTGGGACTTAGAATCCACCAATAATATATATATATATAAATATATATATATAATATTGTGGCTGTGGCCGCAGCCTACCTCGGCTTGCCGTAGAGGCCCTTTCCTTTTTGCGGCAATGGTGACTTCGGACTGGAAATGGACGGGAGAAAGAAAACATGGAGAGGATGAAGCTGTCTCCTAAAATGACATTTTCCCTTTCCCAGCTGGCTTTCAAGGAGCTCCGTACCTTTAAGAGCGGCATCTCCCTGGCCTGCTGGATCAGGAGGTGCATCTCGTTGATCTGCTGTCGGACCAGAGGCGGAACCGGGTTGCAACAGGCAATGATCCCCTGCGGCTCCCTAGGAAAGAAGATGGAGTCTGTCGTTGAGTAAGACGACAACCGTATCACGCTATTAAATCTCCCGATATTCTCGAACGGCAGCCCTAGACAACACCCTTCACGAGGAGGATGAGCCTGACTTACTTGGGAAGCTCCTCGGATATCTTCAGCAGCATGTGGTTTGGCAGCACGTACCTGCCCAGAAAGTAAAAATAATTAAACATTAGTCATAATATTTTTCTCTATCCATCAATATCCTGCTTGGATTGTGATGCTCCAAACCAGAAATGGCATTCGAGCTTTGAAACTGCCACTCGATGCTCACCTTTCATTGGAAGCCGAGTATAGGATCCCATTAGGAGGTATTCTCTCTAATACTAATAGTAATAATAATATATTTTATTTATTATTGGATTCTCCTTTTATTGAGCACATCTTGGAAACGGACCATATGATCCCATTGGAGGACCATGGGAGGTGTTGTCGCTAAACTCTAATAATAATACTAATAATAATAAATACATGTAATAATAATATTCAGAGAAAAATAATAAACGTAATAATAAAAAGAGAAAAGTAATAAATGTAATAATAATATTCAGTAAAATAATACATGTAATAAGTATGAGAGCAAAATAATAAATATAATAATAATATTAAGAGTAAAATAATAAATGTAATAATAAGAGCAGAATAATAAATGTAATAATAATAAGAGTAAAATAATACATGTAATAATAATGAGAGCAAAATAATAAATGTAATAATATTAAAAATAAAATAATAAATGTAATAAGAGCAAAATAATAAATGTAATAATAATAAGGGTAAAATAAATATAATAACAATAATAAAGAGTAAAATAAATGTAATAATACGAGCAAAAGATTAATAATAAAAATAATAAATGTAATAAGAGTAAAATAATAAATGTGATAAGAGTAAAATAATAAATGTGATAAGAGTAAAATAATAAATGTAATAATAATATTAAGAGAAAAATATTAAATGTAATAATAATTAGAGTAAAATAATAAATGTAATAATAATTAGAGTACAATAATAAATATAATAATAGCATAAAAGAATAAATGTAATAATAATAATGAAAATAATAATAACAGAGTAAAATGATAAATAACTTTGACTCGAGTATAAGCCAAGGGAGGGCTTCTTCAGCCTAAATTATCATGTTACACAGTGTAATACTACACTACTACTACTACTACTACTAATGATGATGCCTTCCTGACTCACCCGGTGCTCTCGTCCTCTTGGCGCGCCATCTTGTCCCTCCAGGCGAAGAGCAGCTTGAAGGCCGTCATTTGCTGGGTGTTGAGGTGCTTCTTCTGCTTGCGGTAGAGCTCCAGGTAGGAGTTTTCGGTGAAGATGGGCTTCAGGTATTTCTTCAAGAGAGAGAGAAGGCAACGGATGGGAAGGCGCCAAAGGCAACGGCAGCGGGGCCATTCCCGTCCCTGGGACCTCCTGCCCTGAGCCAGTGTCCCTTTTGTATTTACCTTCAGGCAGATGTCTCTGCTCCGCTGCCAAACCACCTGGAGCTGCGCCGGCATCTCGTTGCCTCGCTCCCAGAGCTCCGTTCGCACCCGGTCGTAGATGTACAACAAATAGTGAGTGTCGTCGCGGGCGTAGTTGAGCATTTCCTCTGGCAACGGCCTGAGATTGAGATTGAGAGCATCGTAAACACAGCTCAGACCAGGCCCGGAGTTGAATCGAAGGCACATAAAAACAGGCCAAATAAAGGAAATGTTTCCAAGTTCTGTGCCTATTACTCCTCCTATTAAACTATTAAATTATTACTATCACTATATTATTATTTGTATTATTAAATTAATATTATCATTATCAGTACAGCAAGGGATTGGACTGGTTGGCCAGTGTGGGCTCTTCCAACTCTATGATTCCAATATTACTATTATTATTACATTAGTACTATATTATTATTATTATTATTAAAGTATTATTATTATCATTACAGCAGGGGGTCAAACTGGTTGGCCGATGTGGGCTCTTCCAATTCTGTAATTCTATTATTAGTAGTATTATTAATTTATTACTTTTACTATACATTATATTATAATTATTAAATTATTATTATTATCATGACAGCAGCCAGTTGGACTACATAGCACACAAGGTTTCTTCCAACTCTATGATTCTATTATTATTACATTATTAATTTTATTATATCATTATTATATTATGATATTTTTCTTATCATATTATTGTCATCACTAGCATTATAGCAGGGGGTCGGAATGCATGGCCCATGTGGTTCCTTCCAACTCATTATTATTATTATTATTATTATTACTAGAAATACAACAAGATGAGTCCACAGCAGACTGTTGTATTGGATTATTATTATTATTATTTTACTGACACAATATGACAATAATATATTATTATTATTATTATTATTATTATTATTTGAAACACAACAAGATGAGTCCACAGCAGACAAGATCACTCTGCTGGCTGTTGTACTGGATTATTATTATTATTATTATTATTATTATTATTACTATTATTATTTTACTTACACAATATGACAATATATTATTATTATTACTTTACTGACATAAAAACACAGTATGTCATTATTATTTTACTGACACAATATGACAATAATATATTATTATTATTATTATTATTATTATTATTATTATTATTATTTTACTGACACAAAACACAGTATGTCATTATTATTATTACTATTTATGAGTACCGTATCCTCCAGTCGGCCAGCTGGTACTGCTTGTTGGCGTCCACATTGCAATACAGCTTGAGCAGGTGGTCCAGCGAATGCCGCCCGAGGCCGAGCTGCCGGGCCGCTTGGTGGGTGTCGAAGACGTTCACCAAGTAGAGGCCAAAGTCCCTTTGGAGCCACTCCACGTCGGAATCGGCCCCGTGGAGGACCTGCCACAAAGAGGAGAGAAGCAAGGCCTGAATATCGACCAGGAGACAGGCAACTATTTGGGTCTCCTTGAAACTCTTTTTTCCTTCAGCCTCCCCTTTGAACCCCCCCAATATTCCTTCACCTTGACGATACCAGGATCGGTGAAGGTCTCGTTCAAGACGTACAAATCTCCGCGCAGCTCCAGAGCGTCGAGGATGAAATCCTCCGTCCGGGTGGAGATCTGCATGAGGCACGTCAAGCCCAGGAAACTCCGGTAGGAATGGTGCTATTCCAGGGGGGAAGAATGAGAAGGAAATACTTGAATGCAACCCATTCAATCAGGTCACCCTTCTCTGAGATTAACCTTATGATTGAGTGGGTTGCTGTGAGTTTTCCGGGCAGTCTGGCCATGTTCCAGAAGCATTCTCTCCTGACCTTTCGCCCACATCTATATCAGGCAGCCTCAGAGGTAGTGAGGTCTGTTGGAAACTAGGAAAATTGGGTTTATATATCTGTGGAATGATGTCCAGGGTGAGAGAAAGAACTCTTGTCTGCTTGAGGCACCTTGACTAGCACTGAATAGCCTTGCAGCTTTAAAGCCTGTCTGCTTCCTGATTTTGCCATTTGGGAGTTGTGGATGTCCAGGGTGGGAGAAAGAACTCTTGTCTGCGTCACAGAGATAAGAGCAGTTCTGCAACCCTAACCCGTACCTCCAAGTCCAAGGCGAACTCCTTGCACGCCCGAAGCTTCTCGTTGAGCTCCACCAACCCTTCCAAAGTGGAGATGAAGTGGCAGGGAGTTTCGCCCACCGCTCTGAACATCTGGTGGAGGCAATAAGAAGGAAGGCAGGTTTTATATCTCCACCAAGCACTGGTTTGAGATGCTGCAAAGGCACTGAAATTTGCACAGAGAACTCGCCTGGATTTGCGGTTTTCCAAGAAACTCCTCAGGCAGCGAAAAGTGTTCCAGTTCATACTGGTACGGGTGAGCGAACCTAAATAAACAGTAAGGAACAGAATACAAAAATTATAGGATTGCAAGCCCCAGAATCCTCTACTTTTCCCCAAACTCCAGCAGTGTTCACATTTGGACATATTGAGTATTCATGCCAAGTTTGGTCCAGATCCGTCATTGTTTGAGTTTGGATGTAGGAGAACTACATCTCCCAAAGTCAAGGTCAATGCCCACCAAACCCTTCCAGTATTTTCTCCTGGTCATGGCAGTTCCGTGTGCCAAGTTTGGTTCAATTCCATCGCTGGTGGGGTTCGGAATGCTCTTTGATTGAAGGTGAACTATAAATCCCAGAAACTACAACTCCCAAATGTCAAGGTCTCTTTTCCCCAAACTCCACCAGTGCTTGCATTTGGGTATATTGAGTATCTGTGCCAAGTTTGGTCCAGATCCATCATTGTTTGAGCCTGGATGTAGGAGAACAACTCATCATGTCTACCATGTAAACAAAGACATTCTTGTGAGCGTTTTAATACACGTCTTACATGTCTTGCTCGGTTTGTTGGGTCCTTTGCTGGTGGAGGAAGTCGGCCAAAGCGGCAGGGACGTCCAGGTCCTCGGGCCGCTCCTGCCTTTCCCTTCTGCTTTTCGAGAGAACTGGGGGCCCAAAGGTAAACAGTTTCAATATATTGGAAGTATATTGGCCAATTACCAGCTTTACCATATGCATGCCAATTACGCAAAAATAACGTAATATCCTTAAATATCCACAGGACAGAGAACTTCAAATGAGGTGAAGCCATTAATAATTGGAAACGCAATAATAATAATAATAATAATAATAATGCTTTACCTGTACATTATAACTCCCAAATAATAATAGTAAAACTTTATTTGTCCAATATCACGTCCTAATAATAATCATAATAATACATTATCTGTACAATATAACTCCCAAATAATAATAGTAAAACTTTATTTGTGCAATATCACGTCCTAATAATAATAATAATAATAATACATTATCTGTACATTATAACTCCCAAATAATAATAGTAAAACTTTATTTGTGCAATATCACTTCCTAATAATAATAAAATATTATCTGTACAATATAACTCCCAAATAATAATAATAATGGGCAAATATATAATATATAACATTACAAATATATAATGTTTCTCATCTGCCAATAATAAAAGATATATATAAAAATAAAAACATAATAAAATTAAAATGTAAAATAAAAGCATAATAAAATAAAAATAATACTTTATCTTTACAATGTAGCTTCCAAATAATAAATCTGTGTAATATAACTCCATAACAATAATAGTAATACTTTATCTGTACATAACTCCCAAATAATAATAGTAATACTTTATCTGTTCAATGTAACTTCCAAATAATAATAATAATAATAATAATAAGGGCCAAATATATGATATATAACATTACAAATGTATAATGTTTCTCATCTGCCAATAATAAAAGATATATATAAAAAAACATAAAAATATAATAAAATTAAAATTAAAATGTAAATTAAAACGGTGCTTCGGTCCCGGAGGTGACTTCGGCAGCCGTGATACTGCATCACATAATAAAATAAAAACAATAATACTTTATCTTTACAATGTAGCTTCCAAATAATAATAATAATAATAATAATAAATCTGTGTAATACAACTCCATAATAATAATAACAGTAATACTTTATCTGTTCAATATAACTTCCAAATAATAATAATAATAATAATATATTATCTGTTCAATATAACTCCCGAATAATAATAATAATAATAATAATAATAATAATAGGGGGTTAGGGGCAAATATGTAATACATAACATTACAAATATATAATCTTTCTCATCTGCCAATAATACAAGAAAGATATACACACACGTATTTGTGTGTTTGTGTATATATAAACATAAAATATATAATAAAAGAAAAAAGAAAAATATAAAATAAAAGCATAATAAAATAATATAATATGATAAAATATAATAATAATATAAAAACTAACTCTCCAAACTCCCTTCCACATTTACTGGTGCTAGGGACACAGGACCCCCCCCCCCCAAATGTAACTTTCCAAATATATCATGTTTCTCATCTGCCACAAAGTCAAATTCTAGTGAGAGTCAGGAGGACAGATGGCCACAACTGCTCCCGGAAGCCCTGTCCTTCCGCCATAGCCAGGCCCCTTTCTGACCCTCGTTCGGTCACCTTCTGGCAGCGGCTTCATGGCGTTGGGTTTGACGAAGAGTTTGGGGACGAAGGGGGTGTTGGAGTTGTCCACTTTCTCCCGGAACCTGAGCTGCGGGCGCAGGATGTTCCTGGCGTGGAGAAGGCGGAAGGTTTCGGGCCGGGACCGCTTGCTAGCCTCGCTGCTCTGCTGGGAGGAGACATGGGCGTTAGCACAACATCACTCCCACATAATATGTAAACAGAAGGAAGAGGAGGTTCACCTTGCGGTTCCAGCTGGAAACGATGGTCTTGGGAGGCTGCAAACCCAAAGGCAGGACCGGCTGCTGGTTCTTGTTCACGCCGGCCGCTTCATCCAAGAGCGTGCCCTGCAATTATGAAGCCATACAGTCGGAAGGGACCCCCAAAGGCCATCCAGTCCAGCCCCCTCCTGCCACCCAAGCCCTCCAACTTATACAGGGCGATCGCACTCACCACGCGCTCCAAAATGGCGTCGTTGGCATCCACCAGCAGGTCGAACTTGTCCTCCAGCTCCGTCACGGTGCTCCGGTCCCGGAGGTGACTTCGGCAGCCGTGATACTGCATCACTTTGCTCATGCTGGGAAATGGTACAGAATACAGCTTCGTAAGAGTCATGTCTACATATTGGGAAGAAGGTCCTAAGGAGGAGGAAGCAGGTTTGCTTTCTCCAGGATTCCAATTTTCTATAGCCTTATGAAGCTTCCAATGTCTGAGAGGCTGGATAGCCATCTGTCAGGAGGGCTTGGAAGGTGCCCCCTGCCTGGCAGAAGAATAGGGTTGGACTGGATGGCCTTTGGAGGTCCCTTCCAACATTCGATGCAAGACTCACCATTGGAGAAGCCGGTCTCCTTGCGTCTCACAATAGGCCTGGAAGCCAGGAAAGCTGCGGTAGAAGTCGTACTCGTCTCCCGGCTGTGGGAGGCCATTGGAGGCCTTGGTGACAGAGACCACAGAGCCCAGGGCATGCTGGGAAGCAAGGGCAGGACAACCGTCAGGAAAGGAAGCCTTGGGAACTCAAGGTAGATAGTTCAGCCTACAATTATCTATCTATCCAGTTCCACCTCTATCTATCAATTTCTACCTCTATCTATTTATCTATCTATCTATCAACTTCTACCTCTATCTATCTATCAATTTCAGCCTCTATCTATCTATCTATCCAGTTCTACCTCTATCTATCTATCAATTTCTACATCTATCTATCTATCCATTTCAGCCTCTATCTATCTATCCATTTCTACCTCTATCTATCCAGTTCTACCTCTATCTATCTATCTATCTATCTATCAATTTCTACATCTATCTATCCAGTTCTACCTCTATCTATCAATCAATTTCTACCTCTATCTATCTATCTATCTATCCATTTCTACATCTATCTATCCAGTTCTACCTCTATCTATCTATCAATGTCTACCTCTATCTGTGTGTATATATGGAAAATAAATTATAAATTATATATATATATATATATATATATATATGACAAAAATATGAATAAAATGGGAAAATTACATTATATATAAGTATATAGCATATGTATGGTGGAAATTAGGGTATAATATATAGACATTGGAAAAATAAATTATATATATATATATATATATATATATATATATATGAGGGAAAAACGTATAAAATGAGAATAATTATATAAACCATATGTATGTATATATATGGAAAATAAATGATAAATTATTAAATATATATATATGAGGAAAATATGTATAAAATGGGAAAATACATTATATATACATACATATATGCATGGTGGAAATTAGAGTATAATATATAGAAATGGGAAAAATAATATATATATTATTTACTTTATTTATATACCGTTTTTCTCAGCCCTCAGATGGCTATATGTATATATATGAGGGGGAAATTGTATAAAATGGGAATAATTATATAAACAATGTGTGTGTGTGTGTGTGTGTGTGTGTATGCAAAATTATTAAATTATTAAATATATTTATGAGGAAAATATGATTACAATGGGAAAATTACATTATATATAGGTATATATGTATGGTGGAAATTAGAGTATGATATATATAAATGGGAACAATAAACTATATATATACATATGGAAAAATTTGTATAAAATGGGAATAATTATATAAACTGTGTGTGTGTGTATGGAAAATAAATTATAAATTATTAAAAATATAAAAATAAAAAGGAAATGTTCATTTTTCAGACCTACACCTCCCAGAATCCTCCTCTCCAAATGGGGGAAAAATAAATGAATGTAAAATATAATTATTTATATCACACACTCAATATAAAACTAACTGATGGATACGTATTATATTAAGATCATAATATAATTCTCTATGGGGAAAATAAGTTAAGACAAATTAAAATAAATATATTAGAATGCATATAAAATTAATAAGCAGAGATTACACTAACACAATATAATTACTGTATATTTAATATATTTAATTTGAAATAAATCAATATAAAATAACAAAAATAACAAAATTTTATTTCAATTCAATATTAAAATAAAAAGATTCCCTTTGAGGGGTAAAACCCAAGCCCAGCAGACATAAAAAGGAAATAATAGGTAGGAAAAGGTCCTTTTGGAGGACTACACTTCCCAGAATCCTTTAAGTGAGGCCTAAGATTCATGAATTGGGCATTCTTCCCTGAAAACTACAATTCCCGGCATGCTTAGCGCGCGCATGCGCTCTCCCGCTGGGGCCTTCTCCTCCCTCAAAACTACCTTCACGAAGGCATCTGCGTCCCCAAATCCGGGCAGGACGAAGCCTTCGCGGTCGGTTTCCATTGCCGTCGCCTCGTCGGGGCCGCTCAATCCTTCCTTCGCCGCCATTTGCCGCTTTTTCTCAGCGAGCGCCGCTTCCTTCTCTCACACAGCCGCCATCTTGGAAAAGAAAGCATACTCCCGCTGAATCTCGCGAAATTTCCCAGAGACGCATTTGATTGGTGTTTCCCTAATGCCGATCTTCTTTATTCTTTCCTTTGATTGGTCTATTCCCAGAAGCCCCTCCCTCGCGCTGAGCGGAGGCGGAGAAGGAAAGGTTGTCTTCGTGGTGGGCAGGAACCAACGCCCGTCACTCACCCTAGCCGCGCCTTCCTATTGGTCTGTTTAGTATTTCGAAGAAGCTGATTGGCTAGTCAAAAGAACGGGGTGGCAAAAGGCGAAGATGAGACTGAGGAGAGAGGTGAGTCGAAAAAAGGTAATTTTTGGGAAGTAAAGAGGACATTTTGGGGGGCAATTCCCCTTCAGAAGGTTTCCCTCAACGAAGGGGAATGTCCACCACGGAATTTACCTCACAATTTACCTCAGAACAGCAAGAATATCCTTTGTGAGGTGAGTGATCATGAGAGCAGGGATAATAATAATGTTAATTACTATTAGATAACAATAATATAATAGTAATTAACAACAATAGCAGGTCTAACATGGCCACGAATATTAATAATGATAATAAAAATAGTTATAATAGTATTAATAACACTAATAAAATGGCTGATAGGGAAGAGGATAATAACAACAACAACAATAATAAAGATAATAATGTAATGAGGGCAATAGCAATAGGGTAATAATAATAATGTAATGGCAATAGCAGTAGGATAATGATAATAATAATAATGTAATAAGGACAATAGCAGTACAATAATAATGTAATAATAATAGCAGTACAATAATAATAATAGTAAGGTAATAACAATAGCAGTAGGATAATGATGATGATAATAATAATAATAAGAAGAAGAACTAGTAGGATAATAATGTAATTACAATAGCAGTAAGTAATAATAATAATATAATAATAGCAGTAGGGTTATAATAATAATAAGGTAATAATAGCAGTAGGATAATGATGATAATAATGATGTAATTACAATAGCAGCAGGGTAATAATAATGTAATAAGAACAATAGTAGGATGATAATAATAATGTAATAAGAATAGCAGTAGGATAATAATAATAATGATAGCAGTAGAGGAATAATAAGAATAATGTAATAAGAATAGCAGTACAATAGTAATAATAGTAAGGTAATAACAATAGCAGTAGGATAATGATGATGATGATAATAATAATAAGAAGAAGAAATAGTAGGATAATAATGTAATTACAATAGCAGTAGGTAATAAGAATAATGTAATAAGAATAGCAGTACAATAATAATAATAGTAAGGTAATAACAATAGCAGTAGGATAATGATGATGATTATAATAATAATAATAAGAAGAAATAGTAGGATAATAATGTAATTACAATAGCAGTAGGTAATAAGAATAATGTAATAAGAATAGCAGTACAATAGTAATAATAGTAAGGTAATAACAATAGCAGTAGGATAATGATGATGATGATGATGATGATAAGAAGAAGAAGAAATAGTAGGATAATAATGTAACTACAATAGCAGTAGGTAATAAGAATAATGTAATAAGAATAGCAGTACAATAGTAATAATAGTAAGGTAATAACAATAGCAGTAGGATAATGATGGTGATGATGATGATGATAAGAAGAAGAAGAAGAAGAAATAGTAGGATAATAATGTAATTACAATAGCAGTAGGTAATAAGAATAATGTAATAATAATAGCAGTAAGGTTATAATAATAATAAGGTAGTAATAGCAGTAGGATAATGATGATGATAATAATAATGTAATTACAATAGCAGCAGGGTAGTAATAATAATAATAATCATATAAGAACAATAGTAGGATGATAATAATAATGTAATAATAGCAGTAGGATAATATTAATAATAGCTGTAGAGGAATAATAATAATAATGTAATAAGAACAATAGTAGGATGATGATAATAATAATGTAATTACAATAGCAGTAGGATAATAATAAGAATAATAATAATAATAATAGCAGCAGTAGAGGAATAATAATAATAATAATAATGTAATAAGAACAATAGTAGGATGATAATAATGTAATAATAATAGCAGTAGGGTAATAATAATGTAATAATAATAGCAGTAGAGGAATAATAATAACAATAATAATAATAATAATGTAATAACAATAGCAGTAGGCTGATGATGATGATGATGATGATAATAATAATGTAAGCAGAAAAATAGCAGTAGAGTAATAATAATGTAATAAGAACAATAGCAGGATAGTAATAATAATAGCAGTAGGGTAATAATAATGGAATAATAGCAGTAGCGTAATAAAGATGATAACAATGTAATAAGAACAATAGCAGGATGATAATAATAATAATAATGGAATAACAATAACAGTAGAGTAATAATAATAATGTAATAATAGTAGGATAATAATATTAATATAATAACAATAGCAGTAGTATAATAATGTAATAATAGCAAGAGGGGAATAATAATGTAATAAGAAAAAATAGGATAATAATAATAATTAAATAACAATAGCAGTAGGATAATAATAATGTAATAATAACAGTAGGATAATGATGATAATAGTAATAATGTAATAAGAAAAATAGCAGTAGGATAATAATTAATTGCAATAGTAGTAGGGTAATAATAATAATAGTAATAATGTAATAAGAACAATAGCAGTAGGATAATAATAATAATAATAATAATAATAATAATAGCAGCAGTAATGACACTGCTGCCAAGGATGATGATGATGATGATAATAATAATAATAATAAAGATAATACTAATAATGTAATAAGAACAATAGCAGGAGACTAATAATAATATTAATAACACTGCTGCCTACTCGGATCTGCACGCATTATTCGCCGATACATCACATAGTCCTAGACATTTGGAAAGTGTCCAATGTGTGATCGAATACAAAAGCCAGCAGAATTATCTTGTTTGTTGTGTACCAGTCCTGTTGTGCATCAAATAATCATAATAATAATATTGATAATAATAGCAAGCCTGCTGCCGAGGATGGCGGCACTTGCTGTGTTACGTTGCGGCCTTTTTCTTCCTTTGGCTTTTTCAGAATGGTTTCCTTCTGTTTCCAGGACCCTAAAGAACCCCATAGATTCTGATCCACCACCGCCACCATGTCGGGGACCGTCATTATCCTCCAGCAGTTTGCCACCGGCCTCAAGAGCAGGAATGAAGAAACCCGGGCAAAAGCGGCCAAAGACCTGCAGCATTATGTGACCATGGAGCTCCGAGAGGTGAGAGAGAGGGGGGGGGGGCTCCGGGAATGCGGGGCTTTGAATTCAGGAGCCCAAAGGACGGAAACACGCATCCTCTTTGTGTCCGAGCAGTGCCCATGAGACTGAACTTTTTCTTCCTCTTTTCCTTTGGTGTAGATGAGCCAAGAGGAATCCACTCGTTTTTATGACCAGCTGAATCACCACATCTTTGAGTTGGTCTCTAGTTCAGATGCAAATGAGAGGAAAGGAGGCATTCTGGCTATAGGTGAGTACCTGGGTCTTCACTCTAAATCAGTGGTCTGTAGTTTAGTTAGGCTTGTCAGCCTATGACAAGTTCACAGGAAGCAGTTATAATATGATAATCTTACGTCAGTAACTGTTGGAAAGGCTGATCTGCCAGGTAGCTTGAGAAGTGCTGGTATAAAGCAAAGTAATAAAGATTCTGCACAATCTCCTTGGCCATTATGTCATGAATGACTTTTCAATAACTTTGAAACGTTGGTTCTTTTTATTGCAGATTACATAAAAACATTTAGACAAAGAATGACATTGGACATACAGATTCTATGCAACTACATTGGATTCACAATTACATTGGTTAACAAACAAACAAAGGAGAATTACATTTTCACTCAACATTTACACACATGTACACGCATTCATCCACATGCATTCAAATATTACTATATCCTTTTCTCCCTCCTTGGAGAAGCACCTGTTAGGCCAGACCCTGATTTCCTGCAGCCTGCCAACGCATAGTTCCAAAACTTCCATAACGCCATAACTTCAGAACGCTGAAATGCCAAAACTTCTTCCCTAAGAACAATGCCAAGGACCAGATATCTGTTTTCCATACAGCAGAACCTGACTCCCTGCACAAAATCCAAGACTCCAAAAGCGCACTTCTTCCTCTTCCTTTGAGAAAGAAGCCCCAAAGTAACCAGACTGCTCCCGTGCAGATCTGCCACTATCTGAATACAACATCTCTCTCCTTCCCATGGAGCAGAGCATGGAGGGTGAACAGCGTCTCTGTCTACCACAATTTGAGCATTATTAGGCCGAGTCTTTTATAGAAATATTCTGTTGATGTAGTCCTAAAGTTGTAAATTAAATAGACGTCTTCCATCCTGGATCCATCTCAGTTTCCTGGTCAGATGTTGACTCTTCTGGATTGGTGTTGACAAACAAAAGGCTTGTGTTGACTTCCTTCTTAACATAAGGAATGTTGCAAACATTTCTGTTATCACTGTCCCAATTCTTATCAGAGCTTACTCTTCAGATCTCATTAACAGGTTTTAATCACAAAGCAGCAAGCAGGTAGTTAGTGATCGCAGGCATTAATATTATACTGGTGTTTCCAAAATTATTAACTCCAACCACAAATCCTTCCATTCATTCCCACACAAATTATTAAATTCACATTTATCAAATCTACACATTGAATTTCTTATTACATATTCCCCCTCTTGCATATGGATTTCATTTTTAAATCTATATGCAACATATAGTAAAGTAACTTCTAAATTTCAGTTGTACCAAATCTCAGTTTCTTTAAACCAGAAATACATTTTCACTGTTACAATTATAAGTAGCCAATTCATCATTACAATTGAAAGAACCATTATATGTAAACTGAACTTTTGCATATAAACCTTCAAAACATTTGATCAATTATGTAAGAACCTTACTTCATATGTACAACATCTAAAACCATGTTGTTCCCCAATGTTTCTTTTTTTGTTCATTTTCATTACATTTCCATAGCAAAACTTTATTTAACTTTATTTGTCATCAACAAACTTTCAAATATATCACATTTCTTTTGACTTCCCATGTTTGTAGCCCATATATCATTTATTGTTTTATTTCCTTTATAAATCTATGTATCTTAACCCAAATTAAGGTATCCAAAATGTTTCATTTACTAAACCACCACTGTATCACATTTCCCTTACATTTCCATAAGTTATTTAATTAAAACCATAAACAAACCACATTTTCAGTGTATTGTTGAAGGCTTTCATGGCCGGAATCACTGGGTTGTTGTAGGTTTTTTCGCACTATATGGCCATGTTCTAGAGGCATTTCTCCTGACGTTTTGCCTGCATCTATGGCAAGCATCCTCAGAGGTAGTGAGGTCTGTTGAAACTAAGAAAAAGGGTTTATATATCTGTGGAATGACCAGGGTGAGACAAAGGACTCTTGTCTGCTGGAGCTAGGTGGGAATGTTTCAACTGACCACCTTGATTATCATTTAATTGCCTGGCAGTGCCTGGAGCAATCTTTTGTTGAGAGGTGATTAGATGTCCTTGTGTGTTTCCTCTCTGTTGTTGTGCTGTTCTAATTTTAGAGGTTTTCAATACTGATAGCCAGATTTTGTTCATTTTCATGGTTTCCTCCTTTCTGTTGAAATTGTCCACATGCTTGTGGATTTCAATAGCTTCTCTGTGTAGCCTGACATGGTGGTTGTGAGAGTGGTCCAGCATTTCTGTGTTCTCAAATAATATGCTGTGTCCAGGTTGGTTCATCAGGTGCTCTGCTATGGCTGACTTCTCTGGTTTAATCACATTTTCCCATTTGTATGTTTCTCCAATATCAGTTTAAACCTTTCAAATGTAAAACCTTTATTTAACTGTAGAAATTCTTTCAACCTTAGATTAACCGTGTGTGTGTTTGTTTGGACCCGTTTCCAACTTCATCCTACGCTGAAAAGCAATGTTTGCACTTCCTTTTCCCCATAACATCAATTCTCTTGAAATAAGCAAATTCTGTGACTCAACATTCCCAAATTGCTTTGTTGTTCCAGAAGTCTGAGACTTATAGCTCTGGCCTCTGAAATAACTTGCAGCATTGCTTAACCCCATTAACACCTTTAGCTCAATGTTTCTTTTCTGTTCCTCTTTTGAGTTGGTAGCTATATTTAGATTCCTGTAAATTCAATTGTTTTAATTAATCGCTTGCGCCAGCCTTGAAAGGCTTAGACTTGATTTCATCTCTCCAGCTCTCCTGTAATCAGTAAACTTAGATGAACAGACAGAATTAACAAAAGTTAACACTTCCAGATAAAGACTCCCAAATTGATTGTATCAAATTCCTTTTAAAAAAATCTCTCTTCTTTTGCAATAACAAAACTTTCAACCAATGTATTATATTTTGTAGAAAATACAAAAGAACTTGGATTTCCAAACAAAACTTTCCCAAAATAAAACAAAATTCCATTTACTAGGCTGACCAATAGGCTGATCAGACTGCTGCCAAACCAAAATGCAACTCATCTGCCTTTACCAATTTGCAAATTCATGCGCATATCTTCTGCCCTATTCTTCCAATAATAATAAACAGAGTAAAATAATAAATGTAATAAAAATAGAAATAATAGAGTAAAATAATGGAAATGTAACAATAACAGTAATAATAGAATAAAATAATAAATGTAATGAAAATAGAAATAATAGAGTAAAATAATAAATGTAATAATAATAGAGTAAAATAATAAATATAATAGTAATAGAGTAAAATAAGAAATGTAATAACAATAGTAAATAGAGTAAAATAATAAATATAATAATAATAGAATAAAACAATAAATGCAATAATAATAAATACGGTAGAATAAAATAAGGAATGTAATAATAATAATAATATATAGAGTAAAATAATAAATATAAGAATAATAGAGTAAAACAATAAATGCAATAATAAAAATATTGTAGAGTAAAATAATAAATTAACAATAAAAATAGAGTAAAATAATAAATAATAATAGCGTAAATGATAAATGTAATAATAATAAATAGAGTAAAATAATAAATATAATAATAACGATAAAAATAGGGTAATGTAATAAACATAATAATTACAAAAATAAATAAATTAGAATAATAAATGTAATAATAACAATAAAAATAAATAAAAATAATACATGTAATAGTAAATAACTAATATAATAAAATTAATAATAGAATCTCCTGGCTCTATTTCTTTTCCTCAGCAAGCCTGATTGGCGTCGAGGGAGGCAATGCCACCCGAATTGGCCGCTTTGCCAACTATTTGAGGAACCTCCTCCCTTCCAATGACCCTGTGGTGATGGAGATGGCCTCCAAGGCCATTGGGCGCCTCGCCATGGCCGGGGACAACTTCACCGCCGAATACGTGGAGTTTGAAGTGAAGCGGGCTCTGGAGTGGCTCGGAGCGGACAGGAATGAAGGCCGAAGGCATGCGGCGGTAAGGAGGGATTTTGGGAGAGATGAGAATGGGATGTACTTCTCATATTTTGTTAAGTGCAAGTTGCTTTTAGGGGTGAACATGACTTGAAGTCCCACAACAGCAACAATTTTCAACTCCATCTGTTCCTATGTTTTCCCTCATTCTAGGTCTTGGTTCTCCGAGAGCTGGCCATCAGTGTCCCCACGTTCTTCTTCCAGCAAGTGCAGCCTTTTTTCGACAACATCTTTGTCGCCGTCTGGGATCCAAAGCAGGCCATTCGCGAAGGAGCTGTCTCGGCCTTGCGTGCCTGCCTTATCTTGACCACTCAGCGGGAGTCCAAAGAGATGCAGAAACCACAGTGGTACCGCGTAAGAGGAGTCCTTCCTTCCTTCTTTGCTTCCTTCTTTTCTTCCTTCTTTCTATGCTACTTTCCTTCCTTTCTTCCTTCTTTTTTGCTTGCTTCGTTCCTTCTTTCCTACCTTTCTTCCTTCTTTCCTCCCTTCCTTCCTTGCTTCTTTCTTCTTTCATTACTTCCTTCCTTCCTCCCTCCCTCCCTTCCTTTTTTGCTTGCATCATTCTTTCTTTCCTTCCTTCCTTCCTTCTTTCCTTTTTTCTTTCCTTGCCTCCTTCCTTCCTTTCCTCCGTCTTTTCTTCCTTCCTTCATTCTTTCTATCCTTCCTTCCTTCCTTCCTTCCTTTTTTCTTTCCTTCCTTCCTTCTTTCTATCCTTCCTTCCCTTCTTCTTTCTTTCCTTCCTTCCTTCTTTATAGCCTTCCTTCCTTTTTTCCTTTTTTCCTTCCTTCCTTCCTTTTTCCTTCCTTGAATGCTGTACCATTCTTCTGATTTCCGAATCCATACCTCAGAGGTTGTTCGAAGAGGAATAGGACTGAATGTCGTATTCCCTTGCTAAGGATTAGCTGTGTCATTTCAGCAAACCTACGAAGAAGCCGAGAAGGGCTTTGATGAGACGGTGGCCAAGGAGAAGGGAATGAACCGTGACGACCGCATCCACGGTGCCTTACTGATCCTGAACGAGCTGGTGCGCATCAGCAGCATGGAGGGAGAGGTGAGTAGTCGTGATATGTGGAGTTTGATGCTCAGGTGTTGGCGGTGACCGGGAGGAGAGAGGAGGGAGTTCCAGAGGCGGGGAGCGATCACGGAGAAGGGCCCCCTCTCTCGTTCTACCAATTGTGCTTGTGACAGGGGTGGGACCGAGAGCAGGGCCTCCTCCATAGATCGGAGTGCTCGAGCAAGTTTGTATATGGATATGCGATTCTGTTCTTGTGCTTCTCCTGTGTTACGTGGTCCTCTCTAGTACTCACCTGACATTGCCTCCCCTTCATCCAGCGTCTCAGAGAAGAGATGGAGGAGATCACGCAGCAGCAGTTGGTGCACGACAAATACTGCAAAGACCTGCTGGGCTTCGGGACCAAGCCTCGGCACATCACCCCTTTCTCCAGCTTCCAGTCGGTTCAGCCCCAGCAGTCCAACGCTTTGGTGGGCCTTCTGGGCTTCAGCCCCCATCCGGGGATCATGGGCTTTGGTGCATCGCCTGTCCCGGCCAAGTCAACCCTGGTGGAGAGCCGGTGTTGCAGGGAGCTGATGGAAGAGAAGTTTGATCAAGTAGGCTGGAGCTCTTCCTGGAAGTTTTCCCCCTTTTTCATATCATCCCTCGGGGAGATAGGGCGGCCTATAAATAAAGTGTTGTTGTGATATGGCGGTCTATAAATAATAACAACAACAACAACAATCATAATATAAAAACAACACTTTTTTATATTCCACTCTATCTCCCCAAGGGGATTCAGGGCCGATTCCAAACATAAAAGGCACACATTCAATGCCCGTGTTGTTGTTGTTGTGATAGGGCGGCCTATAAATAAAGTATTGTTGTTGTGATAGGGTGGCCCTATAAATGAATTGTTGTTGTTGTCATTGATAATGTGATGTGATAGGGCGGCCTATAAATAAAGTATTATTGTTGTTGTTGTTGTGTTTGGGTGGCCTTTAAGTAAAGTGTTATTGTGATAGGGTGGTCTATAAATAAGATGTTGTTCAATGTATTGTCGAAGGCTTCCTCAGACCTCTGAGGAAGCCTGCCATAGATGCAGGCGAAACGTCAGGAGAAATGCCTCTAGAACATGGCTCTATAGCCCGAAAAAAACCCACAAGAACTGAAGATGTTGTTGTTGTGATAGGGTGGCCTATAAATAAAGTGTTGTTGTTGTGATAGGGCGGCCTATAAATAGCTATTGTTGTTATCAGGCAGCCTATAAATAAAGTCTTGTTGTTGCGATCAGGCAACCTATAAATAAATTGTTGTTCTTGTGATAGAGCGGCCTATAAATAATAATAATAATAATAACAACAGCAACAACACTTTGTTTATATTCTGCTCTATCTCCCCAAAGGGACTCAGGGAGGATTCCAAACATGAAAGGCGAACATTCAATGCTGGTATTGTTGTTGTGATAGAGCGGCCTATAAATAAAGTGTTGTTGTTGTGAAAGGGTGGCCTATAAAATGTTGTTGTTGTTGTTGTCATGTACTCCTCATCCCAGCTACCCCTTTCCCTGTTTTGTGAAAGACCGCTAGGCTTATTGAGGTAATACTGTCCTTATTTCTCAGGTCTGTTACTGGGTTCTGAAGTGCCGAAGCAGCAAGAACTCTCTGATCCAAATGACGGTCCTCAGTTTGCTGCCACGGCTGGCTGCTTTCCGCCCTTCTGCTTTCACGGGTGAGAATTAATGTTCAGATAGCTATACATTGGCTATTCTTGATCTCCCAGGGTATAAATACATATATTTAAAAATAACCACATCCTCTCCCCCTTTTGCTTTGTTTTGTTGGATACCACCAGCTGACCACTACCTTCCAGACACCATGAATCATGTCCTGAGCTGCGTTAAGAAGGAAAAGGAGCGGACAGCTGCTTTCCAGGCCCTTGGCTTGCTCTCAGTTGCTGTCCGGTCAGAATTCCAGATTTACCTCCCCAAAGTCCTGGAGATTATCAAGGGCGCTCTTCCTCAAAAGGACTTCACCCACAAGTAAGTGAATGCACACTCCAGTTGGGAGCAAGCTGGGACAGAGAGGGAAAATTCTGCACCAAATTTAGAGAGAACGTAGTCATATCCATGACACTTAAACTTGCAAATATGGAAGGGTTGAGTATATACATCAAGCAGTATACAAATAAATGAATTGTCCACCCTTTGAGGTCCTTTCTCCATTGGGATAAGTGAGAGTATGACTCTGACGTGGCCTATATTGAGTGTATATATGGAAGGGTTGGCTGTATACAAATAGCTAGAGACAATAAATGAGTTGTCCACCTTTTGAGGTCCTTTCTCCATTGGGATAAGTAAGAGTATGATTCTGATGTAGCTTATGTTGTTTCCATGTGTCTCACCTGTTGTTGTGATGCTTGCTCTCAGCCGGAGGCAGAAGTCGGTCCAAGTGGATGCCACTGTCTTTACCTGCATCAGCATGTTGGCGCGGGCGATGGGGCCTTCCATCCAGCAAGACATCAAGGAGCTTCTGGAACCCATGTTGGCCGTGGGGCTGAGGTAGGGACGCTCCTCGACATCTCTTCACCACTGTGTGGTGCTTCGGGTCTGGAATGTATTGTCATTGTTGACAGCTGACTGATATGAAGACTGCGCATAATAATAATAATAATAATAATAATAATAATAATAATAATAAATCACACAGTCCTAGATGCTTGGGAAGTGTTCGACTTGTGATTTTGTGATACAGAATCCAACATATAGATCTCTCATGAAAGCAGGAAAGTTAAATAGCCTCTTTGTATCTGTCTATATGTTGTGTGTCTATGGCACTGAATGCTTGCCATGTGGCACCAACTGCTGCTCTGGCCAGAGCGAAGACAGAGGGGAGCAGAAGACATTTCCATCTTGTGTTTACTAATAATATAATATAGTATATTGTATATGCATATAATATTTATAATATTATAATGTAATACAGTATAATACTAGTAATAATAATACAATATTATAATTATATATTTACATTAAATGTAATATTACTAATAATATTACAATATAATGGTATAGTGCAATATAGTAATATATAATACTGACATTGTACTATGCTAATAATCGAATATATTGTATGAAAATATATATTGTAAGCCGCTCTGAGTCTGCCATAAATAAATAAATAAATGTATATGTGCATTGTGATCCACCCTGAGTCCCCTGCGGGGTGAGAAGGGCAGAATATAAATGCTGTAAATAAATAAATAAATAAATTCTGGGACACAAGAGAGCATGAGAAGGCCTCAGTGTTAGTTCGCCTCAGTCTGAGAGAGCCCTCAGTGTGAGAAGGGCTCAGTGTGAGGGAAGCCCCTGGTTGAAGGCAATGTTGTGTGTCTATGACACTGAATGTTTGCCATGTATATGTGCATTGTGATCCCCCCTGAGTCCTCTGCGGGGTGAGAAGGGTGGAATATAAATGCTGTAAATAAATAAATTCTGGGACACAAGAGAGCATGAGAAGGCCTCAGTGTTAGTTCATCTCAGTCTGAGAGAGCCCTCAGTGTGAGAAGGCCTCAGTAGGCCTCAGTATGAGAAGGGCTCAGTGCGAGAGAAGCCCCTGGTTGAAGGCCATGTTGTGTGTCTATGACACTGAATGTTTGCCATGTATATGTGCATTGTGATCCGCCCGGACTCCCCTGCGGGGTGAGAAGGGTGGAATATTAATACTGTAAATAAATAAATGAGATTCACAAGGCCACATTCCTAGAAGAGGCCCTTCACAGCTTTTCTCAGAACAACAATTTCATAAAATAATAATGATAATAATATGTTGTTTCCCCAACCTTATTTTCCATCTTCATTGCTATGATACTACATCTTATTGATGGGAAGCTGGGGAACTGCCTGTAGGTGCCTTCCAAGTCTTCCCTGACCATTGGATGGGCATCATGGAGGTTGTAGCCCAAAATACCTCGAGAGGATCAGGTTGAGAAAAGCATTAAGCTTTTGGCCATTCTAGCGTCAAGGTGGCAAATTTCCGGCCGTGGTTGATGTCCTGTTCCTTTAAAGAGCTTGGAGTCTAGGTTTCAAACCAGGTTGCTAGCTATCTAGTTCCAAATGGGACCAAGCTTTTGGGACAGTGCAA
Organism: Anolis sagrei; assembly: GCF_037176765.1. Classification (NCBI taxonomy): domain Eukaryota; kingdom Metazoa; phylum Chordata; class Lepidosauria; order Squamata; family Anolidae; genus Anolis; species Anolis sagrei. Next base: position 7,046,709 of record NC_090033.1, read on the forward strand.
TAAGGCATCAATAGAAAACCTTACCATGCCAACTAGATTCGATGTGGATGTCCTCAGCTATAGTTGTCTCCTGTTTTTCCCCCAGTATGAAGTCAAGGTGGCTGTTGTTTGTGTATGTGCATGCAAAGATGTTGGAGGATGTGCCCCTATGTGTGTTTCCGTTGTTGTGAGTTATTTATTTATTTTATTTATTTATGGCATTTATATTCTGTCCCTCTCACCCCGCAGGGGACTTAGGGCGGATCACAATGCGCATATACATGGCAAACATTCAGTGCCATGCACAACATATATAGACAGACACACAGAGGCTATTTAACTTTCCAGCTTCATGAGGGTATGCTTCGAATTCCGGCCACCGGGGGAGCTGTCGCTTCATCGTCCACTTGTGACGCCAATGGAGTACTTCCTCATTCTTTTGCACGCTGCTGGAGAGTTTTATGACATCACGTTTTATGACCAAGCCTTTGGTGCAGTGCAATGAGGCAAAATGGTGTCCTGAGATGGTTTTTAAGTAACTTTTAATGTGGCTATAAGTGATTTTTATGTTTGTACATATTTATGGTTTTGTGTCCCGGCATTGAATGTTTGCCATATATATGTTGTGCTCCGCCCTGGGTCTCCTGTGGGGTGAGAAGGGCAGAGTATAAATGTTTAAAATAAATAAAATAAATAAATTGGTTAAATTAGCCTCCCTGCATAATTGGTACCTAAATTTCCTAGTTGACAGATGCGGCTGTCTTTCGGGCTGCAAAGGTCGACAGCAAGCTAGACAAATGGTCAGGAGCTTACTCCGACCTGGGCTGTGATTTTAATGCAGCTGGCTCCCAACCAGCTGCGCCACAGCCCAGTCCGAATGTGCGTATATTATGACTGGCTCATGGATATTATCATTGGACGGTCTGCGTTGAAAGACTTCTGGTATTTCCTTTTTGCATCCTTTTTGTGTTATTTCTCGGGCTGAGCATATGTTGGCTGCTGTAGGGGAAGCTGATGCAACTGGAGCATTGATTTATTCTGTTGCAGTCTTTTTTGTGCCTTCCATAAGCCGTGGATGTGAAGGGTTTATGCTGAAAGATTAGACACTTTTTTGCGAAATATCACATATTTGTGTGTCTGTTGAAAAGACAGTGTTGTGTCGATATTTCAAGAATTTCTGGCATTCCTGAGAAGGCCTTTTTGCCTACTTCCGGCATCTCAAATATCGCCTGTGAGGCAAATGCCCACGAAAGCAAATACTTTTAGTTGCCAACCAAGGGCTGAATTCTTTGTCTCTGACCTCCTCCAACCTTCCAGAGTTCAGCCATCTCATGGAATGGCAACCAGATCTCTAGTCTCAAAATGGATCATTTCCCTGTTTTCCAAGAGATTCCTGTCAACTAACTCATGAAAAAATCATTGCCTATGTGAGGAAGTGAAAATGATGTGTGTTTTTGAATTCTTTGTGGATTCCCAAGGCTTTGGCCAACTTACTCCCTTTCAAAAGTTGTTCGCGGCCTCTTAAGTGTGTGCAAGGCCCCGGTTTGCCCATTTAGTGCCTTTTAGAAGTTGGGCCCCACAATTTAAGAGAGATATTGACGCCTTGTCCAGAAAAGGGAGACTAAAGGGATCCAAGGTCTGGAGACCATGAATCCCTCTGAGGAGCGGCTTAAAGAGCCGCGTCTGTTTAGCCTGCAGACGAGAAGGTTGAGAGGAGACATTATTGCCACGTTTAAATATGTGAAGAGGGAGGGAGAAGGCTTCTTTTTTACTGGGTTCAAATTGGAGGAATAGTGAGTCCACCTGAACATTAGGAAGAACTTTCTGACTTTAAGAGCTGTTCAACAGTGGAACTCTCTACCTTGGAGGCTTTCAAATAGAGGCTGTCGGGGGTGCTTTGCATCAGAAATAATAAAAAATTAACTAGTATTTTTAATTACAAAAATGTGAGTCAAGCAGGGTTAAGTGGTTGCAGTGACAGCAAAAGCTGTAGTTCTATATAAGTGGGTGTGACTGTAGCTTAGTAACCCTCAGTCTGTGAGAGGTCTCTGTGGGAGAAGGGCCTCAGTGTGTTAGTAGGCCTCAATATGATAAGGCCTCAGTGTTAGTTCACTTCAATGTGTGAGAGAGGCATCAGTCTGAGAGAGCTGTCGATGTAAGAAGGCCTCAGTGGGAGAAAGGGCTCAGTCAGAGGTAGCCCTCAGTCTGAGAGAGGCCTCAGTGGGAGAAAGACCTCAGTGTTAGTTTGCCTCAGTCTGTGAGAAGTCTCTGTGGGAAAGGGGCCTCAATCAGTATGATAAGGCCTCAGTGTTAGTTCACTTCAGTGTGTGAGAGAGGCATCAGTCTGAGAGCCCTCGATGTGAGAAGGCCTCAGTGGGAGAAAGGGCTGAGTCAGAGGTAGCCTTCAGTCTGAGAGAGGCCTCAGTGGGAGAAATACCTCAATGTTAGTTTGCCTCAGTCTTTGAGAGGTCTCTGTGGGAAAGGGGCCTCAATGTGTTAGTAAGCCTCAGTATGAGTAGGCCTTAGTGTTAGTTCGCCTTAGTCTGTGAGACAGGCATCAGTTTGAGAGAGCCCTCAATGTGAGAAGGCCTCAGTAGGAGAAAGGCCTCAGCCTGAGGTAGGCCTCAGTGTTAGTAGGCCTCAGTATGAGTAGGCCTGGTGTGAGAAGCTTTGTTGAGAGAAGCCCCAGGTTGAAGGCCATCGTGTGTGAAGGTTGCTTTGTGTAAAAAGCTACTGTGTGCAGCTCCTGTGTAACTGTGAGAGCATAGCTATTTATCTGCATGAGAAAGAAGCCCATCGTGGAAGCAAAGAAGGAAGTGGTAATGAACTTGATTTGTGTTATGGAAACTTTGTTCTTGTAAATAGTACAGCCATATTATTTCACTCTTCCAACTCTTATTCTGTGATTCAAAGAGTCATTCAGGGCTGCTTCTCCACATGTGTCTTTTGAATTTGGACAAGAGAGAGAAAGGCCTAAGGTTATGCGTTAAGGCCCATGACTGTTTGGGGTCCTGAATCATCTGAGTCCCACTCTAACCCTCCATTGGTTCTTCCTTTGAGCTGTCAATTGGACTGAGTTGATGGTATGGCCCCGTGTCTCCCCCTCAGCCCTGCCCTGACTGCCGTGCTGTACGACTTGAGCCGCCAGATCCCACAACTGAAGAAGGAGATCCAGGACGGGCTGCTGAAGATGCTCTCCATGGTCCTGATGCACCGGCCCCTGCGCCACCCAGGCATGCCCAAAGGCTTGGCCCACCAGCTCTCTTCCCCCAGCCTCACGAACATCCCTGAGGCCAATGACGTGGGCAGCATCACCCTTGCCCTCCGCACACTGGGCAGCTTTGAGTTTGAAGGTAAACAGATCCTGAAAGAAAGGAGTGGTGGGCCTACAGCGTGGTGTAGGGGTCACTAGAGGACCAGATTCCCCCTCTTGTGTTTTTACCTTTCCTCTGAAAGTAGTAATTGAGAGTGATACAAAATTAATAACTGAGAGTGAGTAATGGAACTGCTCAAATCCTCAGTATAAGTTCAGACTGATGAGATGTTATGTCTGTCAGAAATATTAAAAATTAGCTAGGTATTTTAATTACAAAAATGTGAGTCAAGCACTGAAAGGGTTAAATGGATGCAATGACTCTGTAGTTCTATATAAGCAGGTGTGCCTGTAGCTTAGTAGCTCTCAGGCTGAGAGAGGCCTCAGTGGGAGAAAGGCCTCAGCGTTAGTTTGCCTTAGTCTGTGAGAGAGGTATCAGTCTATGCCCTCAGTCTGTGAAAGATCTCTGTGGGAGAAGAGCCTCAATAGGCCTCACTATGAGAAGGCCTCAGTGTCAGTAGGCCTCAGTCTGAGAAAGCCCTCAGTGTGAGAAGGCTTCAGTGGGATTAATAATACTAATAATAATTATTATAACAATAACTATTTTATACCCCGCCTCCATCTCCCCAAAGGGACTCAGGATGGCTTACAAAGGGACAAGCCCAGAGAGCACAAAGTTAAAATGTAATGCAATAAAAATAAAAACAAAACAAAAACAAATAGAAATGTATCACAATAAAACATAACATCATGAAAGCAGTACCATGGGAGCAATAAAAGTGCTCAGTGGGAAAAAGGCCTCGGTGCTAGTTTGCCTCTGTCTGTGAGAAATCTCTGTGGGAAAAGGGCCTCAGTGTGTTAATAGACCTCTGTATGAGAACACCTTCTCAATGTGTGAGAGAGGCATCAGCCTGAGAGAGGTCTCTGTGGGAGAAGAGCCTCAGTGTGTTAGTATGTCTCAGTATGAGAAGGCCTTAGTGTTAGTTTGCCTGTGAGAGAGGTATCAGTTTAAGCGAGCCCTCAGTCTTGAGAGATCTCTGTGGGAGAAGAGCCTTAGTGTGTTAGTAGACCTCATTATGAGAAGGCCTCAGTGGGAGAAAGGCCTCAGTGTGAGAGAACCCCCAGATTGAAGGCCTCAGTGTGAGAGAAGCCCCAGATTGAAGGCCATAGTGTTTTTTAGCTCCAGTGTGAAGGCTGTTGTGTGTAAAGCTACTGTGTGAAGCTCTTGTGTAAATTTAGTGTGAGAAGAAGCTCTGTGAGAGCCAAGTTAGAAGCTGTTTATCTGCCCACGTGCCTAACAATACCTGCAAGGGAACCTGCATCCTCTCCTCACCATGTGTTTGCTGACTTCTTCCTTCCCTGTTTTTAGGACATTCTCTGACTCAGTTTGTCAGGCACTGCGCCGACCACTTCCTCAACAGCGAGCACAAGGAGGTCCGGATGGAGGCTGCTCGCACCTGCTCACGTCTGTTGACTCCTTCCATCCACCTGATCAGCGGACATGCCCATGTTGTGAGCCAGACAGCCGTGCAGGTGGTGGCAGACGTCCTCAGCAAATTGTTGGTGGTCGGCATCACAGACCCAGGTGAGTTCGGAGGCCGTGGGCAGGTGCTCAAGATGGGAATGAGACATCTTCCTCTTTTGGTTCACCTTCTTCTGCTCAATGGTGTCCTTTCAGACCCCGACATCCGATACTGCGTGCTGGCCTCCTTGGACGAGCGGTTTGACGCGCACTTGGCCCAGGCGGAGAATTTGCAGGCTCTCTTTGTGGCTCTGAACGACCAGGTCTTTGAGATCCGCGAGCTGGCCATATGCACGGTGGGCCGGCTGAGCAGCATGAACCCGGCTTTCGTCATGCCCTTCCTGCGCAAGATGCTCATTCAGGTAAACGCAGCCCTGTTTATAATGTCTTCTACCACTGGAGGCCAAAGTACAATGAGATAACCCAAAGGAAGGAAGACTATTATTATTATTATTATTATTATTATTATTATTATTATTATTATTGTGCTTTTATCTCCATCAGGAGACTCAAAGCGGCAATGTATGTAATATTAGTATTAGAATGTATGTTATTCCAATTATTATTAATTTACATGTACATAACAACACAGTGCACATGCACATTAGGTCCAAGTGTCTGTGAGTCATCTCTGAATATTTATTATTATTATTATTATTATTATTATCATCATCATCATCATTATTTTTACTCTGCTTTTTCTCTCCACCGAGAGACTCAAAGCTAGGTTTCCATGTATTAGTATCACAAAGTATTGTTGTTATTATTATTATTATTATTTCTGTGCTTTTATCTCCATCAGGAGACTCAAAGCGGCAATGTATCTAATATTAGTATTAGAATGTATGTTATTCCAATTATTATTAATTTACACGTACATAACAACACAGTGCACATGCACATTAGGTCCAAGTGCCTGTGATTCGTCTCTGAATATTTATTATTATTATTATCATCATTATTTTTACTCTGCTGTTTTCTCTCCACAGGAGACTCCAAATGACTATTATTATTATTACTAGCTGTCCCCTGCCACATGTTTCTGTGGCCCAGTCTGTGTATATGTCTTTTGCTTGTGTGTAGGTGTATATATATTTGTGTATATATTTATGTGGTTATGTAATGTAATGTATTTTTATTTTATTTTTTGGCTTTTTAAGTCTCTTCTGCTGTGTTTTTCAGTGTTTTTATGTGTGATGGTCACTCGTTGGCCTGAGAGCTGTCCTTTGTCCAAATTTGATGTCGATTCGTCCAGTGGTTTTTGAGTTATGTTAATCCCACAAATGTTACTTTTTTATTTATATAGATAAGGGAAAGGTAGAGCGAGATAAGAAGGAGACTCTTGCTATTCGGTATTCCGAATTGGATAATTTTGTTGCTGACTCAGAAGAAGTTCCCATGCTTTTTCTTTGTCTGCGCAAATGCCAAATGGAGCTTGATTTTGCCTTTCAGATCCTGACGGAGCTGGAGCACAGCGGGGTCGGCAGGATCAAAGAGCAAAGCGCCAGGATGTTGGGGCACTTGGTCTCCAACGCCCCGAGACTCATCCGACCCTACATGGAGCCCATCCTAAAGGTGAACTTTGCGGGGTTGCATATCTAGCCATTCCTCCCTCTCTTCCTCTCTTCCTCTCTCTCTCTCTCTCTCTCTCTCATGTTCCAGAATTTATTTATTTATTTATTGACAGTATTTATATCCCCCCCCCCCTTCTCACTCCGCAGGGGACTCAGGGTGGATCACAATGCACATATACATGGCAAACATTCAATGCCATAGACACACAGCATGACCTTCAACCTGGGGCTTCTCTCACACTGAGGGCTCTCTCAGACTGAGGCAAACTAACACTGAGGCCTTCTCATACTCTCTCGTGTTCCAGAATGTATTTATATATTTATTTATTTCATTTATATCCCGTCTTTCTCACTCCGCGGGACTCAGGGCAGAACACAATCCACATAATATATGACAAACATTCAATGCCATAGACACACAATATATATAGAGAGAGAGAGAGAGAGAGAGGGAGAGAGAGAGGCTATTTAACTTTCCAGCTTCATAAGGGTATGCTCGAATTCTGGCCATCGGGGGAGGTGTTACTTCATCATCCACTTGAGACACTAATGGAGTATTTCCTCATTCTTTTGCACACTGCTGGATATTTTTATGGTGTCATAACATTCAATGCCATAGATACACAACATGTATAGACATACACACAGAGGCTATTTAACTTTCCAGCTTCATGAGGGTATGCTTTTTTAATTCCGGCCACCGGGGGAGCTGTCGCTCCACCGTCCACTTGTGACACCGATGGAGTACTTCCTCATTCTTTTGCATGCTGCTGGAGAGTTTTATGGCGTCAAGTTTTATGACCAAGCCTTTGGGGCAGTGCAATGAGGCAAAATGGTGTGCTGAGATAGTTTTTAAGTACAGTAACTTTTAATGTGGCTATAAGTGATTTTAATGTTTGTATATATTTATGGTTTTATATCCCGGCATTGAATGTTTGCCATATATATGTTGTGCTCCGCCCTGAGTCCCCTGCAGGGTGAGAAGGGCGGAATATAAATGTTTTAAATAAATAAAATAAATAAGTTCGTTAAATTAGCATAGGCGGTACCTAAATTTCCTACTTAACGGATGCAACTGACTTTCGGGCTGCATAGGTCGACAGCAAGCTAGACAAATGGTCGGGGGCTTACTCCGACCCGGGCTGGCTTTGAACTCAGTAGTGATTTTAATGCAACTGACTCTCAACCAGCTGCGCCACAACCCAGTCCAGCATGAAAGTGGACATAAACAAGCTGCAAGACATCTCAATACTCAAGTGAACTCTCCATTAAGTCAGCGATCCAACTATTCTCTTGTTTTGTTTTCCATTCCTCAGGCGTTGATAGTGAAGCTGAAGGATCCTGATCCCGATCCTAACCCTGGAGTGATTAATAATGTCTTGGCTACTATTGGTGAGCTAGCGCAGGTAAGACGGGCTGTCCCTAGAGCAGAATGGCTGCACTTCTGCAATATTGGCATCCCTGTGTTTACATTCTGTCCTGACCTGTTTCCGCTCCGTGTTTCCTCCTTCCGTAGGTGAGCGGGCTGGAGATGAGGAAGTGGGTGGATGAGCTTTTCATCATCATCATGGACATGCTCCAGGACTCCTCTTTACTTGCTAAGAGACAGGTGAGTGCTGCTGGCTCACTGGAAAACATAAATAATGCATTTCTGTAAGAATTCGGCCATGTTGGGTAGCCTTGGGTCTGCTTCATTAGCCTCAGCAGGGTCACTGGCATTTTGAGAGAACCAGAGATTACTCATTTATTTATTTACAACTAGCCATCTCCTGCCACACGTTGCTATGGCCCAGTCTGTGTATATGTGCTTTGTGTGTATATGTGTGTGTGTATATATGTGTATATGTGTGTTTGCGTATATATTTATGTGGTTTTGCGCATGTGTTGTATAATATTTTGGGGTTTTTTTTTGGCTTTTTAAGTTTCTTCCACTGTGTTTGTCAGTGTTTTTATGAGTGATGGTCACTTGTTGGTCTGATAGGTGTATTGTGTCCAAATTTGGTGTCAATTTGTCCAGTAGTTTTTGAGTTATGTTAATCCCACAAACTAGCGTTACATTTTTATTTATATAGATACATATCATCTTTATAATATTGGAATGTAATACAACATAATACTACTACTAATAATAATACAATATTATAATTATATATTTTATATTACATGTAATGTTACTAATAATATTACAATATAATGGTATAGTACAATATGGTAATATATTATTTTTGGCTTTTTAAGTCTCTTCTGCTGTGTTTTTCACTGTGTTTATAAGTGACTAGCCGTCCCCTGCCACGCGTTGCTGTGGCCCAGTCTGGTGATTTGGAAAATAAAGTAATGTAATTTCTTTATGGTTGTGGGTAAACAGTATTTCTTGTTGTTTCTTTGTCAGTGTTGATTTGTAAAGTGTCTGGTTTGCCTATTCTGGAATATGCAACGTATCATTGTCCTTCTTTCGGGGTCCCTTTGAAATCTATGATATTATATGTGTGTGTGTGTGAATCATATATATCTATCTCTATCTATGGCTGGATGGCTGTTTGTCAGGAGGGCTTTGATTAGATTTTCTTGCCCTGGTGAAGAGAGTTGGACTGGATGGCCTTAAGTATTTTCTGTTGGTCACGGGGGTTCTATGTGGGAAATTTGCCCCGATTCTGTCATTCGTGGGGTTCAGCATGCTCTTTGATTGTAGGTGAACTGTGAATCCCAGTGACTACAACTCCCAAATGTCAAGGTCTATTTCCCCCAAACTCCATCTGTGTTCATATTTGGGCGTATTAAGTGCTTGTGCCAAGTTTGGTCCAGATCCATCATTGTTTGAGTCCACAGTGCTCTCTAGATGTAGGTGAACTACAACTCTAAAACTCAAGGTCAATGCCCACCAAACCCTTCTAGTGTTTTCTGTTGGTCATGGGAGTTCTGTGTGCCAAGTTTGGTTCAATTCCATCTTTGATGGAGTTCAGAATGCCCTTTGATTGTAGATGAACTATAAATCACAGCAACTACAACTCCCAAATGACAAAATCACTCCTTGTGTTGTGAGACGTTTTGTTGCCAAATTTGGTGTGATTTCATTCATTGGTTCTTTTGTTTTTAGGCTACTCATGACACACAGAGCATTTTTATATATATAGATTGTCACTTGTTGGCCTGAGAGGTGTCTTGTGTCCAAATTTGGTGTCTATTCAACCAGTGGTTTTTGAGTTATGTTAATCCCACAAACAAACATGACATTTTTATTTATAAGGATGTTTATGTTCTGCCCTTATCACGCTCAGGGGACTCAGGGTGGATTCCCATGCACATATACATGGCAAACGTTCAATGCTATAGATATACACAGCATATATAGACAGACACAGAGGCAATTTGACATTCTAGCGTTTTCGGCTTCATGAGGGTATGCTCGATTCTGGACAAGGGGTAGTGGCCACTTCATGGTCCACTAGTGACACCGAGTCCTTTGATGGAGTACTTCCTCATTCTTACGCATGCTGCTGGGAGGTTTTATGGTGTGGTAAATTAGTTAAATTAGCCTCCCCACATAAAGTAGTACCTACATTTCCTACTTGACAGATGCAACTGTCTTTCGGGCTGCATAGGTCAACAGCAAGCTAGACTATTAATGGTTGGGAGCTCACTCAGACCCAGGCTGGCTTCAAACTCATAACCTCTCACAGTGCCACAGCCCGGTCCTACGTGATCTGGGTTAAGAAGTTGGTTAAGAAGTTGGTACCAGTGATTATTTATTATTATTATTTTATTTTATTTTAAAGGAATCAAATTAGAGAATAATTTTCCTTCCTCTTAATGGTGTATCTATTCCAGGTCGCCCTCTGGACTCTTGGTCAGCTGGTGGCCAGCACTGGCTATGTCGTTGAGCCCTATCGGAAGTATCCAACCCTTTTGGAAGTGTTACTAAACTTTCTGAAGACGGAACAGAACCAAGGCACCCGGAGAGAGGTACGTTCCTGTGACATCGTCTTGAACTTAGATCACAAGCTTGACATAAGAAATGGCAAACCGGAAACAAAAATAACAGTAATAATAAAGTCAAATAATAAATGTAATAATAACAATAGTAGAGAAAAATAATAAATGTAATAATGATAATAAATACAATAAAATAATAAATATAATAACAATAATAATAAATAGAATAAAATAATGCATGTCATAATAATAATAGAGTAAAATAATGGAAATGTAATAATGGTAATAATAAAGTAAAATATTAAATGTAATAATAAGAATAGTAGAAAAAATAAATGTAATGATAAAGAGAGTAAAAGAAGAAATGTAACAATAACAGAGTAAAATAATAAATGTCATAATAATAATAGAGTAAAATAATAAATGTCATAATAGAATAAAATAATGGAACTGTAATAACAGTAATAATAAAGTAAAATAGTAAAGTAAAATAATAAATGTAATAACAATAAATAGAGTAAAATAAAAATGTAACCATAATAATAGACTAAAATAATAAATGTAATAATACAGTAAAATAATGGAACTGTAATAACAGTAATAATAAAGTAAAATAATAAATGTCATAATAATAGAGAAAAATAATAAACTTAATAACAAATAGAGTAAAATAAAAATGTAACAACAATAACTATAATAAATAGAGTAAAATAACAAATGTTAAAATAATAGAGAAAAATATTAAATGCATTAAAAATAATAATAGAGTAAAATAACATAAATGTAATAAAAATGCCTCTTCCTCTCCACTGTAATTTTGCTTGAGTAATGCATTCCTTGCAGCATGCTTCTTCAATTTGCAGTTGTTGTTCCCTCTTCCCTGCAGGCGATCCGTGTCCTTGGTCTTCTGGGGGCCCTTGATCCCTACAAGCATAAGGTGAACATTGGCATGATTGACCAGTCACGGGACGCCTCTGCCGTCAGTCTCTCCGAGTCTAAATCGAGCCAAGATTCTTGTAAGTAGACTGAGAATGAGAAGTACCTGAGTTTGAGTATGTTAGTAGGGGATATTTATTTATCGTGTCAGAAGCGAATTGAGGGTACAGTCATAATGTATTTAAAAACACAAGCAAAGTTAAAAACTTGGCATAATCTTAAATGTCCTTTGACCAGAAGCTGGCCACTTGGAGTGCCTCTAGTGTTGCTGTGAGAAGGTCCTCCATTGTGCATGTGGCAGGGCTCAGGTTGCATTATAGTAGGTGGTCTGTGGTTTGCTCTTCTCCGCACTCGCATGCCATGGACTCCACTTTCTAGCTCTATTACTTAAGGTTGGCTTGCATCTCATTGTACCAGAGCGCAGACTGTTCAGGGCCTTCCATGTCGCCCAGCCTTCTGTGTGCCCAGGAGGGAGTTTCTCATCTGGTCTCAGCCTGGTCCTGGGTTTTAGCCTGCCACTTTTGGACTCTCGCTTGCTGAAGTGTTCGTGCAAGTATCTTTGTAGATCTTAGGACGCTATTTCTTAATTTAAAGCATTGATTTTCTGGCTGTTATCTGAACAGTGGATGGGCCAGAGATGTCAATGCCTTGACCTTTCATTATTGGCTGCTACTTACCAGCAGATGTCAGGTGGTGCAATACCGGCTAGACAGTATAATTTCTCCAGTGGTGTAGGGCGTAGACATCCTGTGATAATGCCTCATGTCTCATTAATAGCCACATCCACTGTTTTAACGTGGTAAGACGTATTCCACACTAGACATGCATACTTAGCAGCAGAGAAACAAAGCACAAAGGCAGATGGCTTCACTGTGTCTGGTTGTGATCCCCAGGTTGTGCCAGTCAACTTTCATATATGATTTCCAGCACCCACTTTTTTCTCGATAGTAAAGCAGTACTTCTTACAAGTCAGAGCACGGTCCAGAGTGACTCCCAGGTATTTGGGTGTGCTGCAGTGCTCCAGTGGGATTCCTTCCCAGGTCATCCTCAGAGCTCGAGATGCTTATCTGTTCTGAAGGTGAAAAGCACACGCCTGTGTTTTAGGTGGATTAGGAATCAGCTTGTTTTCCTTGTAATAGGCAGTAAGAGCACCTAAAGCTTCAGAGAGCTTCTGTTCAACCATTTCAAAGCTCCCTGCTTGAGCAGTGATGGCACGATCGTCAGCATAGATTAAACTCTCTGTCCCTTCTGGCAGTGGCTGGTCATTTGTGTGATGGTGCAACCTGGTGTTCCCTGTAATAGGCAGTAAGAGCACCTAAAGCTTCAGAGAGCTACTGTTCAACCATTTCAAAGCTCCCTGCTTGAGTGGTGATGGCATAATCATCAGCATAGATGAAACTCTCTGTCCCTTCTGGCAGTTGCTGTTCATTTGTGTGATGGTGCAAGAATCTTTTCTCTGTAATAGGCAGTAAGAGCACCTAAAGCTTTGGAGAGCTTCTGTTCAACTATTTCAGAACTCCCTGCTTGAGTGGTGATGGCACGATCGTCAGCATAGATGAAACTCTGTCCCTTCTGGCCGTGGCTGCTCATTTGTGTAAAATGTTAAATATTGATGGTGCAAGCTAGTTTGATTGTGTCCTGAATGACAGAATAGGATTGATTTGGGGTCCCTTTCAACTCTACGATTCTGTGATTCTATATCCACATTTCTCCATAAACCTAATGCCTATGAGGCTGGGTGGCCATCTGTTGGGAGGGATTGGATTGTGTCTTCCTACCTGGCAGAATGGGGTTGAACTGGATAGCCCTTGGGGTCTCTTTTGCCTCTGTAATAGGCAGCAAGAGCACCTAAAGCTTCAGAGAACTTCTATTCAACCATATCAAAGCTCCCTGCTTGTGTGGTGATGGCACAATCATCAGCATAGATCAAACTCTCTGTCCCCTCTGGCAGTGGCTGGCCATTTGTGTGATGGTGCAACCTGGTGTTCCCTGTAATAGGCGGTAAGAGCACCTAAAGCTTCAGATAGCTTCTGTTCAACCATTTCAAAAATCCCTGCTTGAGCGGTGATGATGGCATGATCGTCAGCATAGATGAAACTCTCCATCTCTTCTGGCAGTGGCCAGAAGAGATGTTAAACATTGATGGAAGGGGTATATTCAAAAAAGATCTTAGGAGACCCAGTTGAGTGTGTTACTCAGATGTAAGCAATGTGTATATGGGGACAAAAATCAGTTCGTTCATTTAAAAACATTGATTTTTCATTTTCCAATTGGAAAGCAAAAGGTAGGCCTGGGAAATATGTTCAAATTCCAGCAAGCGGTTGAGTTTGAAACAATGAGGGAGTCTGTTCCTCCGCGAAAGAGGGAAAACGTCACAGTTTTTCTCATTTCCTGCCTCTCTTTTGCCTGTTTGCGTAGCAATTTCCTGATTAACGAAGCTTGGAGGTGCTAAACCAGCTCGCTGCCAGCCAGATGTGTGTCTCAATTTAACTTTGGGTCACGAAAATCCGTAAACTTTGGAATATAAGCTTCGCAATGAAGTTCCCATTCCTTTTAAGACAGAATGCAAGGGCAGGATTTGGGGGCTAGTGAAGGAAGAAGAGGTGGCCAAGAGAAGCAGGAGGGAATATATAAGCCTCTCTCTGTACAGCCGTGTCCGTGTAATTTATTATCTTCAGGACTTTCCTGCAGTCTAAAAGCCCACTCATGAACACGTTCGAATTAGGAAGTATTTACAAAGGGATCCTTTGTCAGCTTTGGGTGGGATTTTTAAACTTCCAGCAAAATGGGGAGTGTTTTGTGCTGTGCTGCTCGTGTTTTTTTCCATTCATTGCCCCAAAAAGTTGCCGCCTCTGAATGATGCAATTGAGAGCCAAGCACAATGAGCATAAATAAACATATTTTGTGTCTCCTGGTCCTTCTTTTTTGGCATTTTTTCTCTCTTTAATGCCTCAAAATTAAGTCTGAGGATGTGAAGGATGTCTATACTATGTCTAGAGCAGCGTTTCTGAACCTGGGGGTCGGGACCCCTGGGGGGGTCGCAAGGGGGTGTCAGAGGGGTCACCAAAGACCATCAGAAAGCACAATATTTTGTCCTCAGTCCCCTTTCTCCTCTTAGCTGGCTTGGCAAGGGGAGAGTAGCAACAGGATTTCCTCCTTCTCCTCCTGAGGTGGCAGGCAGATGTAGTAAGCAACAGCCAGGAGACAAGTGTTTTTAAAGTCTCTTCCTCAGTCCCCTTCCTCCTCTTAGCTGGCTTGGGAGGGGGAGAGTTGCAGCAGGATTTACTCTTTCTCCTCCTGAGGTGGCAGGCAGATGTAGTAAGCAACAGCCAGGAGACGTGTTTTTAAAGTCTCTTCCTCAGTCCCCTTCCTCCTTTTAGCTGGCTTGGGAGTGGGAGAATAGCAGCAGGAATTCATCCTTCTCCTCCTGAGGTGGCAGGCAAATGTAGTAAGCAACAGCCAGGAGACATAATATCAAAATGCACATAAAACATTAAATACAATATAAAACCACAATAGAAATAATAAGCAACAGCCAGGAGACAGGTGTTTTTAAAGTTTCTTCCTCAGTCCCCTTCCTCCTCTTAGCTGGCTTGGCAGGGGGAGAGTAGCCACAGGATTTCCTCCTTCTCCTCCTGAGGTGGCAGGCAGATGTAGTAAGCAACAGCCAGGAGACAGGTGTTTTTAAAGTCTCTTCCTCAGTCCCCTTCCTCCTCTTAGCTGGCTTGAGGATGGGGGAGAGTAGCACCAGGATTTTCTCCTTCTCCTCCCGAGGTGGCAGGCAGATATAGTATTGTTGCTGTGGGGAGTGGCTCCCAACCGATGACCCAGGAGACATGGTGGAAATCTGACTTCCTGGCGGCCCCTCTTCACTTGGTTTGATGGATCCAAAAGAGGCAGGCCCTTGCAAAGCAGGACTTGAAAGTGTGATGCAGTGATGCTTCTTCATACCTCAGCCATTCACATCCCAAGATTGGAGTTTGAAGTTGCCTGAGTTCATGCCTGGTATAGGCTGGACTCAGGCGATGGTGTGACTCTCCCTTCCTCCCCTTTCCAGCCGACTACAGCACCAGCGAGATGCTGGTCAATATGGGCAACCTCCCGCTGGACGAGTTCTACCCGGCGGTCTCCATGGTGGCCCTCATGCGCATCTTCCGGGACCAGTCCCTCTCCCACCACCACACCATGGTGGTCCAGGCCATCACCTTCATCTTCAAGTCTTTGGGGCTGAAGTGCGTCCAGTTCCTGCCGCAGGTCATGCCCACCTTCCTCAACGTCATCCGGGTTTGCGACAGCGCCATCCGAGAGGTGAGGTATCCTTCTCCCCTCTGTTGCCTTTCAAAACCAGCTGCATGCAATGAGTGTTGTTGTTTTTTTTAAAAAAAAGTAAATTGTTGCAATTATAGTTAAAAAATCAACAATGTTTGCAGTTCTAGTGCTGTCGTTGTGGTCAAAAAGCATGGAAAAGAGTCTTATCCAAGATTCCAGCGCATTTGACGTTGTGTCTATTGGAGAATAGACCAGCTATGGGCAAACCCATGCCCGTGGGCCAGATGTAGCCCCTTGGGCTCTTGCCTCCTCTCTCTCACCATCCTATCCTTCCTTCTCTCCTTCCTCCTCCCTTCCCTTTTTCTCCTTCACTTCCATCCTTCTGTCCTTCCTTCCTTCCCTTTTTCCCTTCCTCCTTTCCCTTCCACCCTTTCCTCCTTCCTTCACCCTCTCCCTCTTCCTTCTTTCCTTGCTTCTTTCTTCCCTTTAGTCATTCTTTCCTTCTCACTTTCCTCCCTTCCTACCCTCCCTCTTTCTCCCTCCCTCTTTCTCCCTCCCTCCATTCCCTTCCTTCCTTCCACTCATCCTTCCCTTCCACCTTTTTGTCCTTCCTTCTTTCTCCTTTCCCTTCCTCCTTCCCCTCCTTCCATCCTACTTCCTTCCCTTCCTTTCTTCCACCCTTCCCCTTCACACTTTCATCCTTCTTCCTTCCCTTTTCTCTTCCCTTCCTTCCCTCTTTTCTCTCTCTCTCCCTCTTTCTCCTTCCATTCTTCCCTTCCACCCTTTCGTCCTTCCTTCCTCTCTCTTCCCTTCCTCCTTCCCTTCCTTCTCTCTTTCCTCCCCTCTCTCCATATTTCTTCTTCCCTTTTTCTTTCCTTCTTTCCGTCTTCCTTCCCTCCTTCCCCCTCCCTCCTTCTCCTTCCATTCTTCCCTTCCTGCTTTCCTCCCTCTCTCCATTTTTCTCTTTCCTTTATCCTTCCCTATCTTCCTTTCATCCTTCTCTTCCTCCCTTTCTTCCTCTCTTCTCTTTTTCTTTCCTCCCCTCCTCCCTCCTTCCCTTCCTTCCTTCCTTTTTGTCTTTCCCTCCTTCCCTCTCTCCCTTCCATCCTTCCTCCCAGCCCTTCTAGCAGGGAGTGCTAGCATATGGCCCCCAAGTTTGCCCATGCCTGGAATAGACTATTTGTTGGGAGCATCGGATTCCTCCATGTTCCTCACTGGACTTGGATATGCTTTTGGATGTGAGCTGCTGTTATGTAGAGCTTGCAGTGGCCAGTGTTTATTCTCTCACAAAACTAAACCAGTGGGTTTAAAGGTCTGGTGCCTTGATCTGTCACGAGAAAGCTACACACCATTCGCCTCCTCTCTTTAACACATTCCAGGTCAAAGAAGATGGTGACAGTGTGCTGGGGAGAAGAGCCGAGGTGGGTACCTGTGGCACTTGGGCAGAAGCACTTGGTGTGGTGTCTAGGAAACATCTCATGGTCCCTCCCGTCAAAGCCAGTGTCAAATCCGTGAATGATCAGATCTGTCTAAGAGAAAACCACAGATGTATGGGGACATTTGTACTGTCAAAGGAATCTATGACCATATAGATTAGGCATTAAGAGCACCTAAAGCGTCAAAGAGCTTCTGGTTAACTATTTCAAAGCTCCCTGCTTGAGTGTTGATGGCCTGATCGTCAGCATAGATGAAACTCTCTGTCCCTTCTGGCAGTGGCTGGACATTTGTGTAAATGTTAAACAGTGATGGAGCAAGCACGCTCCCCTGAGGTAGGCCGTTCTTCTGTTTCCGCCATCTGCTTCTCTGGAACTCAACAAAAAAGCTCCTGTTTGGTAGCAGATTTCCTATGAAGTGGGTGTGGTGGTAGTCCTTTGTGACATTAAACATTTTGCAACATGTGAAAAAATTGAGAAAAAATGCATCTCTCGGTTTCCAGCTCTCATTGAACAATGTCTATTCTTGGAAAGAGTTTTTATCCATGCATTGTCTGAAACGTTGACCATGCTTTCATCACCACTGTCTTCTACTCTTTGCTTCAGTTCTTGTTCCAGCAGCTGGGAATGTTGGTGTCCTTCGTAAGAAGCCATATCCGGCCCTACATGGATGAGATTGTCATCCTGATGAGGGTAAGTATGATTAGCTCTGTGCATTTACTGAAATATCCAAGCAGATACCTCTTTTGAGAAAGTACGGTGTCAACAAAGATATCAGGAGACTCCATGATTCTCCTGTGAGAGAATGCCTCACAGTGTGAGGTGGGCCTCAGTCTGTTAGAGAAAGCCTCACAGTGTGAGGTAGGTCTATGTCTGTGAGAGAAGGCTTCACAGTGTGAAGTAGTCTGTGAGAGAAGGCCTCACAAGTGTGAGGTAAGCCTTAGTCAGTGAGAGAAGGCCTCACAGTGTGAGGTAGGCTGTAGTCTGTGAGAGAAGGCCTCACAGTGTGAGGTGGGCCTGATTCTGTGAGAGAAGGCATCACAGTGTGAAGTAGTCCTTAAGTCTGTGAGAAAAGGCCTCACAGTGTGAGGTAAGCCTTAGTCGGTGAGAGAAAGCCTCACAGTGTGAGGTAGGATGTAGTCTGTGAGAGAAGGCCTCACAGTGTGAGGTAGGCCTCAGTCTGTGAGAGAAGGCCTCACAGTGTGAGATAAGCTTTAGTCTGTGAGAGACCTCACAGTGAGAGATAATCCTTAGTTTGTGAGAGAAGGCCTCACAGTGTGAGGTAGGCCTCATTCTGTGAGAGAAGGCCTCACAGTGTGAGATAGGCCACAGTCTGTGAGAGAAGCCTCTGTGTGAGGTAAGCCTCAGTATGAGAAGCTCCAGTCTGAAGGTTGAACTTTATTTGAGCAGGAGTCATTTCCTATTCCAAAAACGGCCTCTCTTGGGCCAAAATTGATCCAAATGGGTCCAGAAAGTGTTGGAAGTGTCTCACCGCACTGAGATGGTTGGAAGAGCTGTGCGCATCTTCTTCCGCTCATGGAATGAACGTGAGATAGAAAGGCAACCAAGAAACTGATCTCTTAGTTTCACGTTTTCTTTTCTCACCCTCTCTCCAGGAATTCTGGGTCGTCAACAGTTCAATCCAATGCACCATCATCCTCCTCATTGAGCAGATCGTGGTGGCCTTAGGCGGCGAGTTCAAGCTCTACCTGCCCCAGCTCATCCCCCACATGCTGCGGGTCTTCATGCACGACAACAGCAACGGCCGAAACGTCTCCGTCAAGGTGAGTCCTGGGTTCCCATGTGTATTTTGTACCATCTTCCACTCATGTCGAACACTCTTTGCACAAGTGGGCTTTGTTGTTCATGATTTCTTTCTCAACTTGGTAGCTCTTGAGTGCCATCCAGCTGTTTGGAGCCAATCTGGACGACTACCTGCACTTGTTGCTGCCTCCCATCGTCAAGCTCTTTGATGCTCCCGATGCCCCTCTACAGGCCCGCAGGTAAACACTCATCTCTTCTCTTTCATCTCAATGCTTATTATAATAGTGTGCTTTGATTTAGGTATTTAATTGTACGTAATTTATTTATGTTCAAATGTTTTGGCTTTGTTATATTTATTTTTTATATGCCACCTTTGCTATATTTATTTGTTGTATTTATTTGTTATACCCCGCCTTGAGCCATTTGGAGAGCGGGTAACAAATAAAATGTATTATTGACATTATTATTATCACTATTATTATACCACCTACAATTTCCATTCAGCATTCCTTGGTGTCACAATAGATCAGTGTTTCTCAACCTTCCTGATGCCTTGACCCCATAATACAGATCCTTATGTTGTGCTGACCCCCAGCCATAACATTAACTTCATTTGGTCCCATTGTTTATTTTACTGGATTGGTTTATTTATTTTATTGTGATGTTATTTTGTTGTTTATATTTTATGTTGCTGTAATGTATCGCTGGGCTTGGCCTCATGTAATCCGCTCCTAGTCCCCTTTGGGGAGATAGTGGTGGGGTATAAATAAAGTTTATATAAAGTTTATTATTATTATTATTATTATTACTATTACTACTACTACTACTACTAGCTGTCCCCTGCCATGCGTTGCTGTGGCCCAGTCTGTGTATATGTTTTGTGTGTGTATATATGTATTTATGTGTGTGTATATATTTGTGTATGTGTATATACGTGTGCTTGCATAGATAGATAGATAGATAGATAGATAGATAGATAGATAGATGATAGATAGACTAGCTGTCCCCTGCCACGCATTGCTGTGGCCCAGTTTGTTGATCTGGTGAAGGGAGTTGGACTGGATGGCTCTTTGTCAGGAGGGCTTTGATTATGTTTTCTTGCCCTAGTGAAGCGAGTTGGATTGGATGGCTTCCTTGTGACTACAACTCTCAAATCTCAAGGTCTATTTTCCCCAAACTCCATCTGTGTTCATATTTGGGTGTATTGAGTGCTTGTGCCAAGTTTGGTCCAGATCTATCATTGTTTGAGTCCACAGTGCTCTCTGGATGTGGTGCACTACAACTCCCAAACTCAAGGTCAATGCCCACCAAACCCTTCCAGTATTTTCTGTTGGTCATGGGAGTTCTGTGTGCCAAGTTTGGTTCAATTCCATCGTTGGTGAAGTTCAGAATGCTCTTTGATTCTAGGTGAACTATAAATCCCAGCAACTACAACTCCCAAATGACAAAATCATACATTTTTGTGATGGTCACTCCTTATGTTGTGAGACGTATTGTTGCCAAATGTGGTGTGATTTCGTTCATTGCTTTTTTTTTGTTTTTAAGGTACTCATTATGCACAGAGCATTTATATATATATTTGGCACAGATATCCGATACACCCAAATTTGAATACTGGTGGAGTTCAAGGGAATTGGTTTTGTCATTTGGGAGTTCTAGTTGCTGGGATTTATAGTTCACCTATAATCAAAGAGCATTCTGAACTCCACCAATGATGGAATTGAACCAAACTTGGCACACAGAACTCCCATGACCAACAGAAAATACTGGAAGGGTTTGGTGGGCATTAACCTTGAATTTGGGAGTTGTAGTTCATCTACATTCATAGAGCTCTGGGGATTCAAACAATGATGGATCTGGACCAAACTTGGTACGAATACTCAATATGCTCAACAATTCTTTATTTATTAATTATTTGCGACATTTATATCCCGCCCTTCTCATCTCCATTTCTAAGCTGAAGAGCCGGCGTTGTCCATAGACACCTCCAAGGTCATGTGGCCAGCATGACTGCATGGAGTGCCATTATAGCCGGTAGTGTTGCCCAAACAATTATGGTTTTTTTCAAAGGGGTTCCCAGACTAAACTACCTGATGCGCACAACATGTGCATGTTTACATCAAATTCTCATTATCTCTCAATAACCACAATATTTGCTCCTCCCCTGAATTCAGAACTGCCTTAGAAACTGTGGATCGCCTGACGGAGTCTCTGGATTTCACCGATTACGCCTCCCGCATCATCCATCCTCTGGTTCGGACTCTGGATCAGAGCCCTGAACTCCGGCTGACTGCCATGGACACGCTCTCCTCTCTGGTCTTCCAGCTTGGGAAGAAGGTAAATAATATCGTGTCAGCTTTTCCAGTTGTTTCTCTTCAATCTTGCTGTCACCTGGGATTGCAATATCGACAATCGACTATTATTATTATTATTATTATTATTATTATTATTATTGCTTCCTTTCTCCCATACAAACAGTATCAGATTTTCATACCGATGGTGAACAAAGTCCTGGTGCGCCACCGGATCAACCACCAGCGCTACGACGTCCTCATCTGCCGGATTGTGAAGGTGAGCAAACTGAGGGAAATTGATGCAGAAGACCAAGGGGTGGGTGTGAAGCTCTATAAAGTCTTACCATGCGAGTGGGCTTACTAACGAAAGACCCTCCTCATAAATGTACAGCAGTCAACTTATTAGTAGGAGAGTGACCCAGTACAAGTAGCCCAAAGTAAAGTATACTTCCTTTGCTTCAGTGCTGGGCTTCTTTCTCATGCAGATAAACAGCTTTACTCTCACAGATCCTCTTCTCACACTGAACATACACAGCAGCTTTATACGCACAGCAGCCTTCACACTGAAGCTTCAGACATGATGGCCTTCAACCTATGGCTTCTCTCACCAAAGCTTCTCACACCAAACCCACTCATACGAGGCCTACCTCACACTGAAGCCTTCTCACACTGAGGGCTCTCTCAGACTCAGGCCTTTTCCCCACTGAGGTAGAGTAACACTGAGGACTTCTCATACTGAGCTCTACTAACACACTGAGACCCTTCTCCCACAGAGATCTCATAGACTGAGTCGAACTAAAACTGAGGCCTTTCTCCCACTGAGGTTTACCTCAGACTGAGGGCTATTAAGCTAGACACACCTGCTTATATACAACGTCAACTTTTGCGGAGTCATTGCATCCATTTAACCCTTTCAGTGCTTGACTCACATTTTTGTAATTAAAAATACCTAGTTATTTTTTAAATTTTTCTGGTTAAGAGCAACTCCTCCTCTGCTTTAGGGCTACACTCTGGCGGATGAAGAAGAGGACCCCCTCATCTACCAGCACCGCGTCCAGAGGAGCAACCAAGGAGAGGCCCTCACCAGCGCCCCGGTGGAAACTGGCCCCATGAAGAAGCTGCATGTCAGCACCATCAACTTACAGAAGGTAAGACAGATTCTCCATCATGGTCAATGTGAATCGCACATATGGTCAGAAGAACCATTATGTGCGAATTCACAGGTGACCACGATGGAGAAACATGGTTACAGGTAAGCAACCCATATTTATCCTCCTTAGAGTGCAAAATTGAGGATCCCATAAGGCATCTAAAGTGAAGTATTATTATTGTTGTCGTTGCATAGGATATTGTTGTGGTAGCTAATGTGGGATATTGTTATTGTTGTCTGCATAGGATGTTGTTTTGGCGGCTAATGTGGGATATTATTATTGTTGTCATTGCATAGGATGTTGTTGTGGCAGCAAATGCGGGATATTATTGTTGTCATTGCATAGGATGTTGTTTTGGCAGCTAATGCAGGATATTATTATTGTTGTCATTACATAGGATATTGTTGTGGCAGCTAATGCGGGATATTATTGTTGACATTGCGTCAACAGCAGCTAATGCAGGATATTATCATTGTTGTCATTGCATAGGATATTGTCGTCAGTTAAAGCAGGATATTATTGTTGTCATTGCATAGGATATTGTCGTGACAGCTAAAGCGGGATATTATTATTGTTGTCAATGCATAGGATATTGTAGTGGTAACTAAAGTGGGATATTATTATTGTTGTCGTTACATAGGATATTGTCGTGGCAGCTAAAGTGGGATATTATTACTGTTGTCATTGCATAGGATATTGTCATGGCAGCTAAAGCAGGATATTATTGTTGTCGTTACATAGGATATTGTCACGGCAGCTAATGCGTGATATTATTGTTGTCATTGCATAGGATATTGTCATGACAACTAAAGCTGGATATTATTGTCTGCATAGGATATTGTCGTGGCAGCTAAAGCAGGATATTATTATTGTTGTCAATGCATAGGATATTGTCGTGACAGCTAAAGTGGGATATTATTGTCATTGCATAGGATATTGTCGTAGCAGCTAAAGTGGGATATTATTATTATTGTCATGGCAGCTAAAATAGGATATTGCTGTTATTATTAATAAAGTGGAATAATAGCACGGCAGGGAATTAGACTAGATCTTGAGTGACACTTTAAGTGCATCTCACAACAACTTTAGTTGCCTTTAGTTAGATTTTTTTGGTAATGTCTGATAGTTGGGGAAGGGAGGAGTGGGGGCAAGCATTGTCAAAGGGAATGGGGCAAGGTATGAATGCCTCTGTTGTTCTGCAGGCCTGGGGAGCGGCCCGAAGAGTGTCCAAAGACGACTGGCTGGAGTGGCTGCGGCGGCTGAGCCTGGAGCTGCTGAAGGACTCCTCGTCCCCGTCTCTGCGCTCGTGCTGGGCCTTGGCCCAGGCCTACAACCCCATGGCCAGGTAACGGCATTTCCTGCCTCTCCTCCTTCCCCATCTGGGAGCCAGAGACCATAAAAAGGTGGACACGGAGGGGGCAGAGACGCTCACAAATAAAAGCGTCTGGGAATCCGATCCGAAGGCCAACTTCCCCTTGGATGGCAGCTCCCTGAGATGTCTTTCTTCTAGCCGAGACAGGAAAAATTAGAAAAACAAAAGCCTTTTTAATACGCCTGATGCTATTTCCAGCAAAGGAAAAACAGGGCTGGAAAGGTACAATGAAAGTGTTGGCGTGTGTCTCCAATATTGTCTCCTCCATAATAATTGTTTTGCTCCTGAATGAGCAGAGCTGGACTTTTTTGTGCTTTCCCCAAAGCATTATGCACCTGCTGGGATCTTTTTTCTGGGGTGTCAACAATCCTTTCCCTATGTTCTACATCAGCATTGGAAGAAGCTAAGTGTATTTCTAGGTGTTCAGCCGTCAATCGGCAAAGTTTCTTCATTTCTTGAGCTGTTTCTATATACCATATTTACCAGAGTATAAGCCAGCTAATGTAAATACATGGAGTAAAATAATGTCATCATAATAATAAATAGAGTCAAATAATAAATGTAATAAAATTAATAATAATAGAGTAAAATAATGTAAATATAATAATAATATTCAATAGAGTAACATAATAAATGTAATAAAATAATAATACTGTCATGGCATTATTACATATAAATGTAATAATACTAAATAGAGTAAAATAATGTGAATGTAATAATAATATTAAATAAAGTAAAATAATAAATGTGATAATAACAATAATAATAACGGAGTAAAATAATAAATATGGTAAAAGTAATAATCGAGTAAAATAATGTAAATGTAATAATAATAATATTAAATA
The DNA here is from genome assembly GCF_037176765.1 of Anolis sagrei. NCBI lineage: Eukaryota > Metazoa > Chordata > Lepidosauria > Squamata > Anolidae > Anolis > Anolis sagrei. The sequence goes on from NC_090033.1 coordinate 7,071,091, forward strand.
CAATAAAATAAATTTAATAAAAATAATAATAGAGTAAATAATGTAAATGTAATAATAATAATATTAAATAGAGTAAAATAAATTTAATAAAAATAATAATCGAGTAAAATAATGTAAATGTAATAATAATAATATTAAATAGAGTAAAATAAATTTAATAAAAATAATAATACAGTAAAATAATGTAAATGTAATAATAATATATAGAGTAAAATAATAAATGTAATAAAAAGAATAATAACAGAATAAAATAACAAATAACTGACTTGAGTATAAGCCGAGGGGGGCTTTTTCAACCTAAAAAAGGGCTCATTTATACCGTTTATACTCGAGTATATACGGTATGAATGAGCCTGCTAGAACTCCAGGTTTATAGAATCTTCTGTATTGTTTAGGCAGATCATCAAAATGCAGGGTTAAAAATGGTGTTTAATCTACCTCTGGAGCAGTTGTTTTGTATCAAGTTTGTAGACATTGGGATAATTTTGGAGCCCAACTTCCTCTACTATCCACCATTATGTAGAGACGATGGCTTCTTTCTCTTTCTTCGTTCCCCTGATTGTTTAGCAAGGCCAGAACTTTTTTTAAAAGTACATTCAGAGCTGGTGTTTTGAGCAGAAGCAAAACGGGGACGGTTACACAATTAAGGACGCAACGGTTACATAATTAAGTCCTTAGCTGCCTGTGTGTGGCAGGGGTGACCCGCCAAGGAGCAGAAAATGTTTCCAAAATCCTCCTCTCTCTCTAATCTCTAAACCATCTTGTGGTGCAGAAAAACTTAAGGGCGGCCTTTGGTGTTCCAACATTCCTTCGATTTAGCCTTCAAATCCAGACGATTAGCCCTCCGAAAGCGAGTGACGAACGTGCCCATGTCGCCTGGGCTTCATCCAGCATTTTTTGCACTGAGTTCCAAAGTCGGTGGAATGGAGGGCAATAAGTAACACCAAGCTCTGTTCAAGGCAAGGGGCATCTAGTACTTTTTTTTTTTGTTTGCAGGGGCGAAAGATCCATTTTCTTTCAGCCCATTATGGGGGATGGCTTCATTTGTAGGCCCAAAGCTTCCGGGTCTACAGGTGCAGGCTTTGGGCCTACACACCAGGGCCTGGCAAGGCCTGCAGCCGAGTGCCGAGTAAGGAGCCGTAGCCAGAAAAATTTGGGGGGGTTGAAAATTTGGGGGGGGGGTTGAAGATTTCACGGGGAGGTTGAAACCTGCCTCCTAGCCTGCAGCTCCGCCCCTGTCAACCACCTCCACCAAGTCTGGCCTCCTTAATGAGAGCATTCAACACTCGCCCCCCCCCCCCCAACTTGGTTGCTTTACTACATCGGCTATTGCTGCAAGTAATGACAGTGTGAATAAATTGTCAATATTTGCTTGAGATAGTGCTTGCAGTTCTAGAGGGACTCTTAATTTTTTGCGTCTCATAGATTTAGCATGGGGATTTGGTTAACCAGTTAAAATTCATGAGTAAACCAGTTTTGTTTTTAACCTGAAAATTTTCAGGGAGGGTTTGAACTCCTAACCCCCACCCCCTAACCCTAAACCTACCCCCCCCCCCACTACAGGCCTGTAGATAGTCAAGTTCGACTTTCTTCTTACTCTCCTTTCTCCTACTGTGAGGCCTTCTCGCAGACTGAGACATTTCTCCAACTGAGGTTTACCTCAGACTGAGGGCTACTAAGCTACAGGCACACCTGCTTATATTCAACTAGAGCTTTTGCTGAGTCTTTCATCTATTTAACCCTTTCCATGCTTTACTCACATTTGTGTAATTAAAAATACCTAGTTAATTTTTAACATTACTGACAAGTATAACATCTTAGCAGAAACTGAGACCTTTCCTCCACTGTGAGGCCTTCTCACAGACTGAGACCTTTCCCCCACTGTGAGGCCTTCTCACAGACTGAGACCTTTCTCCCACTGAGGTTTACCCCAGACTGAGGGCTACTAAGCTACAGGCGCACCTGCTTATATTGAACTGCAGCCTTTACTGTGTCATTGCATTCTTTTAACCCTTTCAGTGCTTGACTCATATTTTTGTAATTAAAAATACCTAGTTAATTTTTCAATATTTCTGACAAGTATAACATCTTGTCAGAAACTGAGATCTTTCTCCCACTGTGAGGCCTTCTCACAGACTGAGACCTTTCTCCCACTGAGGTTTACCTCAGACTGAAGGCTACTAAGCTACAGGCACACCTGCTTATATTGAACTGCAGCCTTTACTGAGTCATTGCATTCATTTAACCCTTTCAGTGCTTGACTCATATTTTTGTAATTAAAAATACCTAGTTAATTTTTCAATATTTCTGACAAGTATAACATCTTGTCAGAAACTGAGATCTTTCTCCCACTGTGAGGCCTTCTCACAGACTGAGACCTTTCTCCCACTGAGGTTTACCTCAGACTGAAGGCTACTAAGCTACAGGCACACCTGCTTATATTGAACTGCAGCCTTTACTGAGTCATTGCATTCATTTAACCCTTTCAGTGCTTGACTCATATTTTTGTAATTAAAAATACCTAGTTAATTTTTCAATATTTCTGACAAGTATAACATCTTGTCAGAAACTGAGATCTTTCTCCCACTGTGAGGCCTTCTCACAGACTGAGACCTTTCTCCCACTGAGGTTTACCTCAGACTGAAGGCTACTAAGCTACAGGCACACCTGCTTACATTGAACTGCAGCCTTTACTGAGTCATTGCATTCATTTAACCCTTTCAGTGCTTGACTCATATTTTTGTAATTAAAAATACCTAGTTAATTTTTCAATATTTCTGACAAGTATAACATCTTGTCAGAAACTGAGATCTTTCTCCCACTGTGAGGCCTTCTCACAGACTGAGACCTTTCTCCCACTGAGGTTTACCTCAGACTGAAGGCTACTAAGCTACAGGCACACCTGCTTATATTGAACTGCAGCCTTTACTGAGTCATTGCATTCATTTAACCCTTTCAGTGCTTGACTCATATTTTTGTAATTAAAAATACCTAGTTAATTTTTCAATATTTCTGACAAGTATAACATCTTGTCAGAAACTGAGATCTTTCTCCCACTGTGAGGCCTTCTCACAGACTGAGACCTTTCTCCCACTGAGGTTTACCTCAGACTGAAGGCTACTAAGCTACAGGCACACCTGCTTATATTGAACTGCAGCTTTTGCTGAGTCGTTGCATTCATTTAACCCTTTCAGTGCTTGACTCATATTCTTGTAATTAAAAATACTTAGTTAATGTTTAATATTTCTGAGAAGTCCTTCCATTGAATGTTTGCCATATGTGTTGGAAACTGCCCTGAGTCCCTTCGGGGAGATAGGATGGTCTACAAATAAATTATTATTATTATTATTATTATTATTATTATTATTCTTCCCCTGGCAGAGATCTCTTCAATGCAGCCTTTGTTTCCTGCTGGTCCGAACTCAATGAAGACCAGCAGGATGAGCTGATCCGGAGTATCGAGTTGGCCCTGACCTCGCAGGACATTGCGGAGGTCACCCAGACGCTTTTGAACCTGGCGGAGTTTATGGAGCACAGCGACAAGGTAAAAGTCATTGCAGGGTCACTCTTTCTCTCATCCAAGAATTTTCCCAACTTTGTTGCATAGTGTTATTGGATGATACTCTTATCAATCTAGATCAGTGATTCCCAAAGTGGGCATTATCGCCCCTTGGTGGGCACTGCAGCGATCCAGTGGAGGGGGGTGTGTGGTAATGGCCATGGGTGCATTTGGGGGCAATGAATAACTGTAAGGGGGCGGTGAAAGCATAAAAGAAAGAAGAGAAGATTTAGAAAAATTGATTTCCAGGGGGTAGGCCAAATAAGTTTGGGAACCACTGATCTATATAAATAAAAATGTAATGTCAGTTTGTGAGGGACGTCATATCTCCCAAACTAATTCATGGATTGCTACGAAATTTGGACACAACATAACATTCAAACTAGTGAGTGTTTTAAGTATTCTCCGTTGCCGCAGGGACCGTTGCCATTGGGAGATGATAATGGCGTTGTTTTGCTTGGGGAACGAGCAGCCAAATGCCGTGCCTACGCCAAGGCCCTGCACTACAAAGAGCTGGAGTTCCAGAAGGGCCCGAACCCAGCCATCCTGGAGTCCCTCATCAGGTAGGATTCTTTGCGTATGGTAGTTAGAAGGAAGGCTTCGATTCAAATTTATGTTTTGTGCTTTTTGTCATCTTGCTGACCAGCCATAAGCTTAGCAATGAAGTGTTGGTGTGAGAGACTGGTATATTTTATCCACATGGGATATGACTGCATACGATGGGAGATTAGCAACCTTGTAGATCAGATTCTGTTGAATTGAGACTTTAGAACTGGAGCGGACTGATACAACAAAGTTCCATTTGTGAATGATTTGTTTGTGATATTTGAATTTTGTCTAGTTTCTCTGATAAGGTTGAATTTTGGCTTGTTTCTCTGACAAGAGAAGGTTGAATTTTGGCTTGTTTCTCTGACAAGAGAAGGTTGAATTTTGTCTTATTTCTCTGACAAGAGAAGGTTGAATTTTAGCTTGTTTCTCTGATAAGAGAAGGTTGCATTTTGTCTTGTTTCTCTGACAAGAGAAGGTTGAATTTTGTCTTATTTCTCTGACAAGAGAAGGTTGAATTTTGTTTCTCTGACAAGATAAGGTTGAATTTTAGCTTGTTTCTCTGATAAGAGAAGGTTGAATTTTGTCTTGTTTCTCTGACAAGAGAAGGTTGAATTTTAGCTTGTTTCTCTGACAAGAGAAGTTTGAATTTTGTCTTGTTTCTCTGACAAGAGAAGGTTGAATTTTGTCTTGTTTCTCTGGCAAGAGAAGGTTGACTTTCAGCTTCTTTCTCTGGTAGGAGTTGAATTTTGGCTTGTTTCTCTGACAAGAGAAGGTTGAATTTCGGCTTATTTCTCTGACAAGGTTGTATTTTGGCTTGTTTCTCTGACAAGAGGAGGTTGAATTTTAGCTTGTTTCTCTGACAAGAGAATGCATCCACCATTTTGTTGTTGGTTTAGGGAAATGTATGCTTATTGATATGTTGGAAAAAAGGAAGGGCAAAAGGATGGAAGGGAAGGAGAATTAGGGGAGGAAGCAGGAGAGAAAGAGAGAAGGAAGGAAGGAAAGATAGGATAGTGAGAGAGAGGATGGCCTGATAAAAGAACCTAAGGACTCTTATCCGGTCCTTGGGCCTGGGTTTGCGCATAACTTATTTAAGGTATAAATGGAATGTCGAAAACACATTTTAGGCTTTTAGTCTGTTCTCTGATCTTGAGAAGAGAAGGCATTGCATCTCTTTAAGAATCTCTTTTCCTGTTTAAGTGAAGCAGAAAGCTCAACCTTGGCGCGAAGAAGAGCTCCTTGTAGTATGTCACACAAATGCCCTGCCAAAGTGTGACGTGATGTTTTACATAAAGATCCTTTGAATCCACTGGCTCATGGCTTTTTCTAACACAGAGATAAATATTGTAAGTAGCTAGGCCATTGACGACTTATTTGAACACTTATATCACGGTGGTTGGGGAATTAATCGCTATTGCGGTGTCAATTGGCCTGACCGGAGCTGCAGAAATGCTCCAGCACAAGCTAAGCGCATAAAAACTCCATGCATTGACCCTCCCTGCGTCTTAAAATACCATCATCTGGTATTTAAACGCCTGGGGCCAAGGACAATAGGAGCGGTGCTGCTCTCTGCCAGGAATTCTGCAGACTTTTCCTCTCCTCCTGGCTCTAGGCCTGGCCCTGTTGTATGAGCTGCTTGGAAAAGTTACCCTTTTTAACAAGACCACTTGTGTGACTGTGGAGCAGAACAGACAACTCTGCATTTGTATGCTTGTCCACTGTGCCCTGCCTCACGTACAGAGGAAGAATTGTGGGAGGCCACAGACAATGTCGTTGCTGTTGCCCGTTTTTGGTCAAAAGATATTTAGCCGCTTGCACACCTTCTATTTTTATTAGTTTTATACTAATTTATGCAATGCTTTTGATACGAAATAAAATAAAACTTGGGGATTCTGGAAGTTGGAGTCCAAAAAAGTTCGCTCCATTTTCTCTCCCTTGTTGTGTTGCTAAGCTGTTGTGTTGTTGTGTTGCTAAGCATTGAAACACTAGGTTGCTGTAAGCTTTTTGGGCTGAGGGTGAGGCAGAAGCGAGGAGAGTTGTTCCAGGAAGGGGCAACTAATAACCTCTAAACAAAGGATTCCCCCAGGCAGTAAGAAGCCACGCCTTGAAAATTTCTTGGCCATTAAATGCTATTGTTTATTTATATTGGTTTTGTATCTTATTTTATTTTCTTATTTTCTGTTGTGATCTTGTGTTATATTGTTTTACTGTATTGCTGGGCATGGCCTCGTGTAAGCCACCCCGAGTCCCCTTGGGGAGATCGTCGCGGGGTATAAATAAAGTATTATTATTATTATTATTATTATTATTATTATTAATAATAATCCAAGTGACCAATTGAAACATTCACACCTACCTCCAACAGCCCGAAAAAACTTACAGCAGCCCAGTGATTCCGGCCATGAAACCCTTCGACAATGCATTGAAACACTTCTGATGGTCTTGTGGTGGTGGTACATGTATTCTTCCTCAATGTTGACCTGCTGAAAGTAAAATATCGTGTATTTATTGACACGGTGGTAAGCGGTGGTGACACTGTATCGATCACTGAAGATCTCAATAGTGGATAAGGTTTCGCTAGGCCAGAATCACTGGGTTGTTGTGTGTTTTCCGGGCTGTCTGGCCATGTTCCAGAAGCATTCTCTCCTGACGTTTCAGCCACATCTATGGCAGGCATCCTCAGAGGTTGTGAGGTCTGTTGGAAACTAGGCAAGTGGGGTTTATATATCTGTGGAATGATGTCCACGGTGGGAGAAAGAACTCCTGCCTATTGGAGATAGGTGTGAATGTTTCCATTGGCCACCTTGGTTGGCATTTAATGGCCTGGCAGTTTCAGGTGTGACATCTTACTGCCTGGAGGAATCCTTTGTTGGGAGGTGTTAGCTACAGTGTTCCCTCACTTTTCATGAGTGTTAATATTCCAGGACCACCCGTGAAAAGTGAAAATCCGTGAAGTAGGGACGCTATATATCTATATTGAGTTCCGAGGGTGAGGCGGAAGCGAGGAGATATTTTGTTGGAGTTCAGCCTGTGGTTGTGTTTCAGGATCAGGGTGTTTTGTATGTGGGGAATGATGTAAATGAGGTTCAAGATGGCAATGGTTTGGTCAGTGATATTGATGCAAAGAATGACACAGAGTCACCTGTTCAAAGTGTAGTTTCCCTTGAGAATATTCCTACAGAGTATAGGGATGATGGTTTACTCCCTGAATTTCTCCCAGAGAGTTCCCAGGATTTGGGGCCTGAAAAGAGTTGCAGAATCTAATGAGCATATAGATAGGCGAGCAGAAATTAGTCAAAACAGACAGGCCGAGCAAGGCCTTCAGCGTGCTGCCAGGCTTCAAGAGAAAAAGATAAGGGCCGCTCAAGGAAAGCGAAACCAGTTTCTGAGCGCTTGGAAAGGCATATAAGTTCCAAGCATGGAAAAAATAGTCAAATGAAGCTTCGTTTAGAAACCTGCTAAGTTCTTGTCCTCGTCTCATAGAAGCCTTGCTTGGAAGATTCATGCTTAAAGATTTCTTGTTCCCTGCTTTGGTTGTTTGTCTCTTGTGACTATCTGCTCATGCCTTGGATCAACGTTTCCTGGTTCTTTGAATTTAGTTAGAGACTTGTGGAATTTCTTTTTGGACATTGCTGAACTCTATCTTGAACCAATATTTTCCTGCTTATCTTTTTACCTAATTGGATTTACCTATTCCTTTAAAGTGTTTCTTTACTTTGCTGTTTTTACTTATCTTCAATAAAAAGATTGCTTTTCCTATTCAACGTGAGGTGTTTCAAAGTAAGAGGGTTATTCCTGTCCTGGAGTGCAACAGATTTAAAGGCACCGCACACTTTTTTCCTCCCGAAGGTGAGGGTGAAACCCCCTTCCACACTCCATTGTTGCCAGGAGGTGGGATTAGAATGCCACTCTGGGAAACGACAACCATTCATAAACTGGGAGGCAAAAACCTGCGAAATAGCGAGTCCGCAAAAAGCGAACCGCGAAGTAGAGCGGGAACACTGTATTTGCAAACAGAGCGTTCCTTGTCTAGAATTCTGACACCCAAAACACTCCAAAATGGTTGAGTTGTTGTGTGTTTTCTGGGCTGTATATGTGGAACAATTTTGTGAATTAATTCCTTGTATATAGTGCGACAGTCTTATATTGTTCAGCATTGGACTTTCCTTTCACCTCTCTGCAAGTCAGCAGCTGAACACCCTTTCTTTTCAGGATTTGTGTGTTTTCATCACCCCGTTAGTTAGCATTTTTAGGACAAAGAATGGAAGCCCGGTCTTAAAAACAAAAGAGTTTATTATAGAATGGGGTCGGGAGAACGGTTTCACAACATAAACGAGGCACAATTTGTACAGAGCGCTCTTTTAATTTACAGCATGCGCACATCCCAAACAAAAGACTTCCATAACAAAGAAGACCCTCCTGGCGAAATATCCCACTTTTTGTCTAGTCAACATATATACAACTGGCATCTCCGGCGACAAGACAGCAACTTTAAATTAAGCTAACTCTCTCTTGCAATTTTTTAAAAAGTGAATAAAAATAGATATATTAACTATGGACCCACTCTGGCAACACAGTTAAGCGGGGAATTGGGCTGCGAGAGGAGTCCGCAGTGACTTCATCTAGACACAAAATGCATTGTGGTGTATAGCAGTCTTTGTCATGTGTTATTCTGGATGTCGTTTCACTCACACCAAACACTAGAGCTGATGTGGTCTATCCAATGCAATTTTCTGAATCAGCTGATGTGATCTATCCAGTGGAATTTTCTGAATCAGCTGATGTGATCTATCCAGTGGAATTTTCCGAATCAGCTGATGTAGTCTATCCAATGCAATTTTCCGATTCAGCTGATGTGGTCTGTCCAATGCAATTTTCTGAATCAGCTGATGTGGTCTACCCAATGAAATTTTCTGAATCAGCTGATGTTGTCTATCCAATGCAATTTTCTGAATCAGCTTATGCCATCTATCCAGTGCAATTTTCTGAATCAGCTGATGCTGTCTATCCAATAGAATTTTCTGAATCATCACCCCAAATAACCAAACTGAATCTGAAGTTGGCCCAAAGCTGACCCTTTTGGTACTAATGTTGGAGAGTGGTCCCTGGTCAAAGTGGTCCCTGGTTAAAAAAAGGTTGGAAACCCCTGGTATAGATGGTTTTGCTTGAGCGTTGAGAAAAGTGTGAGGCCTGTATCATTAGTTATGTATGTGGGTGCCATACCTTGCGTCCATCCATCCTTTTTGCATCCGCCGTTGTGGTTTTGCTACTAAGTAAGAGTGTGTTTGCCTGCCCATCCCCTTCCGCCATCAGTCCCCTCACAAAGAGGTCTCCTCGTTGCCTCCTTACTCAACTTTGTTGGTGTCGCCCTGGGCTTTGAAGTCTGTGGGCCGGATCTTCATCTCGACCCTCTTCAGGGAGTAGGTTTTGCCGTACCAGCCGTACCAAGTGATGCCGTCTGTGCTCTTGTTGTGTTCGCCGTTGCGGTAGTAAACGCCGTTCAGGTTGGAGTCTGTACAGCAGTTGTACCAGTAGCCTCCTATCCACAAACAACGGGATAAAAAACATTCCTCTTAGGCAGTGGTTCTCAACCTTCCTAATGCCGCGACCCCTTAATACTTTTCCTTATCTTGTGGTGACCCCCAAACATAACATTATTTTCATTGCTACTTCCATAACTGTCATTTTGCTATTGTTAGGAATCGTCATGTCAATATCCGATATGCAGGATGTATTTTCATTCACTGGACCAAATTTGGCACAGATACCCAATGTGCCCAAATTTGAATACTGCTGGGATTGGGGGGGGGGGTTGATTTTGTCATTTGGGAGCATTAGGGTTTGGTGGGCATTGACCTTGAGTTTGGGAGTTGTAGTTTACCTACATCTAGAGAGCACCGTGGACTCAAACAATGATAGATCTGGACCAAACTTGGCGTTAATACTCAATATGCCCAAATGTGAACAGTGGTAGAGTTTGAGGAAAACAGACCTTGACATTTGGGAGTTGTCGTTGCTGGAATTTATAGTTCACCTACAAGAGCATTCTGAATTTCACCAACGGTGGAATTAAACCAAGCTTGGTACAGAGAACTCCCATGACCAACAGAAAATACTGGAAGATTATGCTGGGCATTGATCTTGAGTTTGGGAGTTGTAGTTCACCTACTTCCAGAGAGCACGGTAGACTCAAACAATGATGGATCTGGACCAAACTTGGCATTAATACTCAATATGCCCAAATGTGAACAGTGGTGGAGTTTGGGGGAAATAGACCTTGACATTTGGGATTTGTAGTTGAAGGGATTTATAGTTCACCTACAATCAAAGAGCATTCTGAAACCACCAACGATAGAATTGGGCCAAACTTCCCACACAGAACCCCCATGTCTTGAATGGTGCCTCCCTCCAGCCTTACACGCTCTCCCTTGCCTGCACATATGCACCACGCTGCCATGCTCTGAGCACTCCTGCTCTCCCCTCCCTTCTTGGAGTCTCAGAAACAGTGCTCTCAAATATGTTTTCTGATGGTGTTTGATGACCCCTCTGAAATACTGACATGTAGATTGTAGGACTTCCATTGTGTAGCAAGAAATGTAAACAAGAGCTCAGCTAAAACTGGGGGGAAGAGATTCCCCCTCCCCAAGCACTTACCCTTGCGTAATTGTGCGCAGTGATCCACACACTTGTCGTTGTCCTTGTCCTTGGTGCTGAAGGCTGTGTTGTTGTGGTACCGCATGGAGTCATGGGGCACATTGCCACTGAAATTGGCCAGGAACAGGCGGTAGCTGTTCAGCTCGTTGCTCATCACAAACTGGCTGTACTGGGCGTAACGGGTGTTGCCATTCCAGTCCTGGGAAGATGACGATCGGATATCTTTGTTAATGATGCATCTCATAAAATGCTCTCTAGGAATAGACATATACAGGCAATCCAACTTATAAACAACTCATAGCTAAGGATGCTATTGACTGCATAATGCAGCTTTCAGATCTGCTGCTCCAGGTTACCTTCAGGCAGGTCTTCCAGGTTTGAATATGAATAATCTATATAAATAAAAATGTCATGTTTGTTTGTGGGATTAACAGAACTCTGAAACCACTGGACGAATTGACACCAAGTTTGGACACAAGACACCTAACAACCCAATGTATGTCCTTCACTAAAAAAAAATGATTTTGTCATTTGGAAGTTGTAGTTGCTGGGATTTATAGTTCAACAACAATCAAAGAGCAATGTATTGTCGAAGGCTTTCATGGCCGGAATCACTAGGTTCTTGTGGGTTTTTTCGGGCTATAGGGCCATGTTCTAGAGGCATTTCTCCTGACGTTTCGCCTGCATCTATGGCAAGCATCCTCAGAGGTAGTGAGACCTCACTACCTCTGAGGATGCTTGCCATAGATGCAGGCAAAACGTCAGGAGAAATGCCTCTAGAACATGGCCCTATAGCCTGAAAAAACCCCACAAGAACCTAATCAAAGAGCATTCTGAACCCCACCAACGATGAACCAAACTTGGCGCACAGTTCTCCCATGACCAACAGAAAATACTGGAAGGGTTTGGTGGGCAGTGTCCTTTGGTTTTGGAGTTGTAGTTCACCGACTTCCAGAGAGCACTGTGGACTCAAACAATGATGGATCTGGACCAAACTCTATATGAATACTCAATATTCCAAAATTTGAACACTGATGGAGTTTGGGGAAAATAGAATCTTCACATTTGGGAGTTGTAGTTGCTGGGATTTGTAGTTCACCTCCAATCACAGAGCATTCTGAACCCCATCAATAATAGAATTGGGCCAAACCTCCCACACAGAACCCCCATGACCACCAGAGTGGGCCACAGCAACGCGTGGCAGGGGACAGCTAGTCTATATAAATAAAAATGTAATGTTTGTTTGTGGGATTAACATAACTCAAAAGAAGAAAAGAGTGAAAGAGAAGGAAGGATGGAAGGAAAAAGCGAAGGAAGGAAGGAACGCGGTAGAGAAGGAAGAAGGAGAAAAAAGGAAGGAAAGGAAAGAGGTAGGGAAGGAAGGAAAGAAGAAAAGAGAAGGAAGGAAGGAAGGAACGAGGGAGGGAAGGAAGGAGGGAAAGTAGGAGAGTACAGCTAGTATATAATAATAATATTAATAATAATAATAATAATAATAATAATAATTTATATTCTGCCCTATCTCCCCAAGGGGACTCAGGGCGCATTACAGTACACATATACAGCAAATATTCAATGCCAGTATACAGTTAACAGACAGTACATAAACAAAGGCAAAGGCTTCCCATCTTTTTCCATCTCCGGCATCTGGAGGCTGTGCTCCATCTTCCATGCAGAGGAGCTTTGTTGTCATTAGACACTGTCCCAACTGAATTGCCAGCATTTCAGTATGGGCACCTTATACTACCTCCCCACCTAAGCGGTACCTATTTACCTACTCACATTACTGTTTTTGAACTGCTAAGTGAGCTAACAGTTGGGAGCTCACCCCAACCTCAGTTGAACTGTCCACCTTTGGATTGGCAAGATTTTCTGCAGCTGGCAGTTTAACCCACTGTGCTAAACTCCGGCCCTATTATAGGTTTCAGCAAGCTTTGTGCTCCTTTAGAGAGACTGTCATTATTTATAACAGCAGCTAGGTATCTGATCATGATGAAATTCAGGAAAATTGGGCCGGGCTGTAGCACAGCTGGTGAATCACTAGAAGCAATAAATCATTGCCGACCTGAAGGGTTTGAGCTCCCGACTGTTAATAGCTCAGCTTACTGTTCACCTAAGCCAGTGGTTCTCAACCTGGGGTCCCCAGATGTTTTTGGCCTAAAACTCCCAGAAATCCCAGCCAGTATACCAGCTGTTAGGATTTCTGGGAGTTGAAGGCCAAAAGAACCACTGACCTAAGCAGTTCGAAGTCTGAGTCAGGTTTAAGCTCCCCAACTGTTAATAGCCCAGCTTACTCTTCACCTAAGTAATTTGAAGCCTGAGTTGGGTTTGAGCTCCCGACTGTTAATAGCGAGCTTACTCTTCACCTAAGCAGTTCAAAGGCTGAGTTGGATTTGAGCTCCCAACTGTTAATAGCCCAGCTTACTCTTCACCTAAGCACTTCGAAAACAGCTGAGCTGTGAGTAGAGAAATTACGGACCGCTTAAAGCGGGCAGGTTAATTTATGACACCATAAAAATGTCAAAGGTAAATGTTATTCTCTTTTCAAAATGAAATAATTTCAATTAATGATGGAGCATGTAGTACCAGCTTCAGTAACTAGGTGGCAGATTCCCCTACTCAATGCATAGGTTTGTCCTACTGAAGCCTGCAAAGAGGCTTGAATTATCGACGCTCAAACCCTTACCTCCAGTTCCACTCTCAGCATGGTTGGGCGCATGGTGAGCCGGTGGATGTGCTCATTTCCCAGCCAGAAGTCACCCTGGATGCTGCCAAAGCCTTGCTTGTACTGCTTCCAGTCTCGGCTGAAGGAGATCAGGCCCACTTTACGCCTCTGGATGATGGTCCATCCTCCGCCCTCCGTCTCCATGTCGCAGTAGACCTGATGGAGAAAGAGTGTGGATGCAAATGGTTTCGGGAAAGCTGGAGCTATGGTGGTTTCTCTGCCTTCTGGTTGGCCACAGTTGTCAAGGGAAGTGCCTTTCTTAAGCGAGCTCTTACCTGTAGTTCTGGGGTCCCCAGGAATTCATCTGGAAGGAGTCTGTATACCCCTGAAGTTCTGTAATTCCTCTGGTAAAGGGATGAGCAGTCGTACACAGCATCTGCGTGAAGGCAGTTCAAGATGGGCTTCAGCATTTGTTGACACCAGTCTACCTCTTTCAAAAACATCAACATTAGGTGTCTTTCTCATCCAATTCCAATCAGCCACAAAAGATTTGATGGCTCCAGCATGAGGGTCTGAATCCCTTAAAACTAGCTCTAAAGCCAAGCTATTCACCCTTAAAGTAATGATCAACCATGTCTTTGAACTGCCAGGGACAATGACATGCCACTGCGCAAAATAACATATACTTAGCTTGCACATATTACATCCTAGCTAATACTGCTTAGGGCCCTTCCACACAGCCATATAACCCAGAATATCAAGGCAGGAAATCCCACAATATCTACTTTGAATTGGATTATCTGAGTTCTCACAGCCATATAATCCAGAATATCAAGTCAGATAATCCACGTTATATGATTTTCTGTGGGCAAGCAGATGGCAACTACTGGATGGCATATGGTCCGTATCAGAAACTAGAGGTGATGTGGTCTACCCAATGCAATTTTCTGAATCAGCACCCCAAATAACCAAACCGAATCTAAAGTTGACCAAAACTGATTCATAACCCTTTTGGAACTAATGTTGGAGAGTGGTCCTTGGTCAAGGTGGTCCCTGTTCTGGTCAAGGTGGTCCCTGGTCAAAGTGGTCCCTGGTCAAGGTGGTCCTTGGTCAAGGTGGTCCCTGGTCAAAGTGGTTTGTGTTCAGCGTGGTCCTTGGTCAGGGTGGCCCCTGGTCAAGGTGGTCCCTGGTCAAGGTGGTCCCTGGTCAAAGTGGTCCCTGATCAAGTGGTCTCTGGTCAAAGTGGTCCGTATTCAAGTGGTCACTGATCAAAGTGGTCTTTGTTCAAGGTGGTCCTTGGTCAAAGTGGCCTGTGTTCAACGTGGTCCTTGGTCAAGGTGGTCCCTGGTCAAAGTGGTCTCTGGTCAAAGTGGTCTTTTTTCAAGATGGTCCTTGGTCAAGGTGGTCCCTTGTAAAGGTGGCCCCTGGTCAAAATGGTCCCTGGTCAAGGTGGTCCCAGGTCAACATAGTCCCTGGTCAAGGTAGTCCCTGGTTAAAGTTCTCCTTAGTCAAAGTGGTCCCTGGTCAAAGTGGTCCCTGGTCATAAAGAGGATGGGAACCACTACTTTAAAGATCTATGCTTCCTCCTCATTTTTCCTTATATTGCCTTTTCCAGATGAGCATGAAGTAGGCAAGAAGTTTTGGGACCATGCCTTTGGTAGCCAGGGGTCATGGGAGCTGTAGTGCAGCTTGGGAAAAGGACTTCTTTGCACCGTTTGCTTCTTTTCCTCAAATCCAAATGTCCTGATGTGATGGGACAGCTGGGCCTGGGGCCTGTGTGCAGTGAGGCATGTGAGCCAAATCGATGTGCTCAACATGTTTGGGCTGCGCACCGCCTACTTTCTGCATGTCTCTGTTTTGTAGGGGTGCATTCCCACTCCTGTCTCTTTGGGAAGCTCTTCTGCTTTCCTTCCCGTGCTAGGAATTCCACATCCAGCTGTTTGGAAGGGAGAAATTCTCCCAGTAGTAGATTTTCATCTATCCTGACAGCTTGCACAAAGTGAATTTATTCCACCTGGTAGGAAGGAAGGATTAGGTGCCAACCAGGACTTGTTTGCATCCGGGAGTTCCTTCTCTGTGTCATGCCATTTAATGCCTTCTTACAAGGAACATAAACCAAAGCAAACCGTCTTGTTTACACTGGTCTTGGTTTGGAGTTGAAGTGCTCTGGCTTTGAACACTTTGTGGGCAGCCCTGTTTAGCCTCTCCTTTTTATGAATCCCATCTCCTAGGAATGTGAAGAAGGACTTTTGCTCTAGAATTTCCTACAGACCCCTCCCGTGTGTCTTTCATATGGAGACTTGGTTTTTCCTATAGGCTTTTGAGAATTGAACTTGCTGTCTTGCTGTTAAATCTATATTTTATCTGTTTAAGTTTGATGTAGCCCAGGTATGGGCAAACACGGGTTGACCGGCCAAATGCTGCCCCTTGGGCTTTTTCCCAGGCCCTCCTATCTCTCACCATACTATCCTTCCTTCTCTCTTTCCTTCCTCCTTCCCTCCCTTCCTTCCCTCTTTCTCCCTTCTTCCTTCCCTTCCATCCTTTCATCCTTCCCTCTTCCCTCTCTCCTTCCCTTTCTCCCTATTTCTCCTTCCTTCCTTCCTTCCTTCCTTCCTTCCTTCCTTCCTTCCTTCCTTCCTTCCTTCCCTTTTGTCGTTGCTTCGTTCTCTTTCCTCCCTCCCTCCATTCCTTCCCATGCTTTCATTCTTCCTTCCTTATATCTTTCTTCCCTTCCTTCTTTCCTTCCTTTCTTCCCTTCCATCCTTCCTTCCTTCCTTCTTCCTTTCCTCCCTCCATCCCTCCCTCCCTTTCTTCCTTACCTCCCTCTTTCTCCCTCCTTCCTTCACTTCCACCCTTTCATCCTTCCCTTTCTCCTTCTCCTTCGCTCTCTCCCTATTTCTCCTTCCTTCCTTCCTTCCTTCCTTCCTTCCTTCCTTCCTTCCTTCTTTCCCCTTTGTCTTTGCTTCCTTTACTTTCCTCCTCTCTCCCTCCATTCCCTCCCACCCTTCCTTCCTTCCTTCCTTCCTTCCTTCCTTCCTTCCATCCATCCATCCATCCAGACTTCCCTTCCACCCTTTTGTCCTTCCGTCTTTCTTTCCTTCCTCCTTCCCTCCCTCCCCCTCCCTCCCTCCCTTACCTCCCTCTTTCTCCCTTCCTCCTTCCTTCCCTTCCACCCTTTCATCATTCTCACTTCCCCTTCTCCTTCCCCCTCTACCTATTTATCCTTCCTTCCTTCCTTCTTTCCCTTCCCTCTTCCCCCCTCCATTCCCTTTCACCCTTTTGTTCTTCCTTCCTTCTATCTTTCTTTCCTTCTTCCCTTCCTTTCTTTCATCCTTCCCCTCCCCTCTTTCATCCTTACTTCCCTTTCATCCTTCCTTCTTTCCTTCCTCCTTCCCTTCCTTCCTCCCTTTCATCCTTCCTTCCCTTTTGTCATAGCTTCCTTCTCTTTCCTCCCACCCTTTCATTCTTCCTTCCTTATATCTTTCCTTCCTTCGATCCATCCATCCTTCCCTTCCACCTTTTTGTCCTTCCTTCCCTTTTGTTTGTCCTTCCTTCTTTCTTTCCATCCTCCTTCCCTCCCTCCTTCTTATTATTTTGATTACATTTATTATTTTGCTCTCTTTATTATTATTGGAAGGATGCGTGAGCACATTGACATTGAAGAAGGTTAGAATAATGGCCTGATCAGAATTGAACAGTCTTATCTTAAATTACATATAAATATTCAAAAACATTGAGCTTTGTGATGCCTCAATTGATGTCATTATATTGGTATCTATTTTTATTTTGCATTATACTCGAGTCAATACATTTTCCAAGCTTTCAGTGGTAAAATCAGATGCCTCGTCTTGTATTCGGGTCGGCTTATACCCGAGTATATATGGTATCTCCAAAGCAGGAGGAGGGAAGAGCCGGGACTTACCTGCAGACGTTTGGGTGACAGTCTGTGCCGCCTGGAGCTGGACGATGCCCAGCTGGTTGTTCATCTCGGAGTACTTCCCTTCCACGTCATTGAGGCGCAGGTCCATGCGCTTGAGGCTGCCTTCCAGCTGGATGACCTGCACGAGGGCACTGCCCAGCTCGGCATCCTGCTTCTTGCTCATCTCCTCGATCCATGCCGAGAGGTTGGCCACCTGGACCTTCATCTCCTTCAGCTCCTCGCAACAGGCGGCGGCTTTGGGGTTCCCGTTGACCACCTTCCTCTTGGGGGGTTTCTGCAGCCAGGCTGGGGAGATGGCCAAACAGACGGTCAAGGCGAAGAACCATGCAAGTTGGAGACTCGAGGCACTTGGCATCTTCGTTTGGGCACTTCCTGTCTCTTCTCCTTGATTGTTAGACTCAAGTTTCTGCAAGGAGAGCGGATGCCGAATCTGAGCAAAGTGGACTTTCACGTGAACTTCTTTCTGCAGCTCTCGGTGTGTGTCTTGTGTTTAAGATCCCCAGCATCTTAAATACCCCTTGGGTACCTCCACCCCTTTTGCAACCGTCCCCAAAGCCACTCCCAGCTCATCTATTCCTAGCAGGTGAAACCAAAGACGCTGGAAGGGTGGTGTGTTATTCTTTCTTTACGAGTGCTTTGGAAGCCTTCCTTTCTCTCCGTCACGCTCTCAGGTGGGGGACGGGAACGGGGAAGTGGTGGGAGTTGGTAGTAAACGCACCCGATTGGATTAAAGCCCCTTCGGTGACTCAGAAGAGTCAGGAAGTCCAAGGAGCCCTGTGGGTCTTGGGTTTATGTAACAGGTTGGATCCCATTCCCAAATGAGTGAGTTGCGCTTCTGGTATGTTTTCCTGGCTTATTTGGGCCCAAAAGGCCAATAGTTCAGCAACCCTGCTGGGAAGAATGGGAGCCCATACATACCAAGCCCATATGAAAAGTGTGTTTATGTATACAATATAATATATTGTATATACATATAATATTTATAATATTATAATGTAATGCAATATAATACTACCACTACTGGTAATACAATATTATAATTATATATTTTATATTACATGTAATATTACTAATATTTTTAGTATAATGTAATACAACATAATACTAATAATACTGGAGCTTCCTCTCACACTGAGGCGTTCTCATACTGAGGCCTACTAACACTATTTATAATATTATAGTGTAATACAATATTATACTACCACTACTAATAATACAATATTATAATTATATATTTTATATTACATGTAATATTACTAACACTAGTGCAATATAGTAATGTAATATAATATATTGTATATACATATTATATTTATATTATAATGTAATACAATATAATACCAATAATAATAATATGATTATATGTTTTATATTACATGTAATATTACTAATAATAGTACAATATAATGGTATAGTACAATATAGTAACGTAATATAATATGTTGTATATACATATAATATTTATAATATTATAATGTAATATAATATAATACTACCACTACCGATAATACAATATTATAATTATATATATTTATATTACATGTAATATTACTAACAATAGTGCAATGTAGTAATGTAATATAATATATTGTATATACATATAGTATTTATAATATTATAATATAGTACAATGTAATACCAATAATAATATTATGATTATATGTTTTATATTACATGTAATATTACTAAGAATATTACAATATCAGCCCTGAGTCGCCCTCAGGCTGAGAAGGGCAGTATAGAAATATATTAAATAAATAAATATAATGTTATAGTACAATATAGTAATATATTATAATATATTGTATATACATATCATATTTTCATATTATAATCTAATACAATATAATACTACCACTACTAATAATACATTATTATAATTATATATTTAATATTACATGTAATATTACTAATATTACAATATAATGGTATAGTACAATATAGTAATATATTATAATGTATATAGATATCATGTTTATAATATTATAATGCAATACAATATACTAATAATAATAATGCAATATTATAATTATATATTTTATATTACATGTAATATTACTAATGATATTGCAATATAATGATATAGTACAACATAGTACTATATTATAATATATTGTATATAGATGTAATATTTATAATTTTGTAATACAATATAATGCTACTACTAATAATAATACAATATTATATTTATATATTTTATATTACATCTAATATTACTAATAATATTACAATATAATGGTATAGTACAATATAGTAATATATAATTCTGATATTGTGCTATTCTAATAATACAATATATTGTATGTATATATATCTTGTAAGCCGCTCTGAGTCCTCTTCGGGGTGAGAAGGACGGCATAAAATTGTTGTAAATCAATAAATAAATACAGCTCAAGTACATAGGCCAAATAACCCAGGATCAGGAAACTGTTAGATAGAATTAGACCCCGGCTATAGGAATTATGAAATTACTAAATTCACATAATTGCATTTCCAATAGTTGGGAACCCCTGGTGGTGCAATGGGTTAAACCGCTGCACTTCAGAATTTGCTGATCAAAAGGTCAGCGGTTTGAATATGAGGAGCGGGATGAGCTCCCGCCGTTAGCCCCAGTTTCTGCCAACCTAGCAGTTTGAAATAGTCATGGCCAGCTACCACCTCCCAACAAAGGATTCCCCCAAGCAGGAAGCAGCCAGGATTTGAAACTGCAAGAACATTCAATACTAATCCACTTGCCTAGTTTCCAACAGACCTCACAACCTCTGAGGAGACCTGCCAGAGATGTGGGCAAAACATCAGGAGAGAATGCTTCTGAAACATGGCCAGATAGCTTGGAAAAATCACCAGTGCAACCCAGTGACTTGGATCATGAAACACTTCGACAACACACTTGTGCTTTGGTTTGTGAGAAGGACTTTGTGTAGGATCAACTGTTTTGGAAGAAATGCGCGGGGAGCCACCCTCCTTTGCTTCGCCCCCAACCCTTGACCTCTTTCATTGTCTCCATAATCCCCGTCTGAGTCTCCTCCCAGCCGCAGTTTCTCTCGTTCCCAGGGGCAAATTCTTCTTTGGGCCTCTTGTGATGAGAAACATATTTGTCAGATTGGAAGCCAAGGAGAGGCGGGAGATGATCTATGTGTTGGCTGATTCCTTTCTCTTGTAGTCCCTGTTTCTCCTGCTATCTTCTGATCTTTTCTCTCACATACGCTAGGACCAATTCCGCTATGTACTAACATTTTTGTTCCTGGGTTATAAATGTCATTTCCTAATTGATTCTATCATAAAAACATGGAAAATATTTATTAAACTGCACATTTTGCTCTAGTCTTTCAATTCAACCTAGTTTGTGGCTATTGTAGGTCAGTCACAAGAGCCAGAAACAACATCATTAGATAAGGGTTCGAGTGAAGAAGAATTAAGTGAAATGGAAAACTTTCATGCGAAAGCGCCTGATGTTACAATATCTTTGTTTACAGATGAGAGCAGAGAATCAGCTCTGTAAATCCGAGAGACTTTGTGGGAATGAGACACAGAAAATTCATGGGAAAAGACATGATTTCATGGCTGTTTATTAACAGCCAGTTCCATCAACTTTGGCTTTTGTGTTAGAAGCCAGGCCTCGGTGAAGTATCTTGGAAGTTTTCTGTATTCTTTGAGTTGTCGAAGGCTTTCACAACTGGAATTATTGGGTTGTTGTGAGTTTTCTGGGCTGTCTGGCCATGTTCCTCCCAACAAAGGATTCCTCCAGGCAGTAAGACGTCACAGCTGAAACTGCCAGGCCATTAAATGCCAATCAAGGTGGCCAATGGAGACATTCATGCCTACCTCAAACAAACGAGTTCTTTCTCCCACCCTGGACATCGTTTCACAGATATAGAAATCTCACTTGTCCTAGTTTCCAACACACCTCACAACCTCTGAGGATGCTTGCCACAGATGCAGGTGAAACGTCAGGAGAGAATGCTTCTAGAACATGGCCATACAGCCTAAAAAACCTACAACAACCCACTTCTTCTGAATGCGCACAGACTATGTTATCATTAGCATATTGGAGATCTATAATAGATATTGTAGGTCTTCTTCTGAATGCGCACATACTATGTTATCATCAGCATATTGGATTTCTATAACAGATGTTGTTGTGACCATGGTATTGGCTTTCAGTCTCCTGAGGTTAAATAGTCTGATAGATTATTTCCACTCCGGTGAGAAGCTTCCTATCAACGAGATGAAGTATCATAAGGATGAAGATGGAAAATAAGGTTGGGGCGATAACACGTGATTCCACCTTCCTTATAGTCCGGATAGTGATCTCTTTACTTTGAGCCATGCCATTTGAATGGGGCTATTGGATAATAACCCTGTTCTGAACCTGTATTTTCCTGGGACGTGTTCCACCAGCCCTGATCCCTTTGTCTGCACAGCCGGTGGTGTCAATATAGTCGAAAACGTTATGTAAAGGAAATAATCTGGAGAGGAGCGGTGTTTTTCCTATTTATAAGAGGATCTTTGCGCTTAATGAAAACCAAGACAGAGTTTATGTTGACGATGGGAAGATGGTAAAGTCGCCAGGCAGCTTAATCTTTTACTCCGCTTTGAACGGCTGAAAAGAAAACAATGTGGTTTTGGGCTTGGAAAGAGAGAGCTGCAACTCCAAACAGTGTTTAAAAGATGGCTAGGCCTTCTATTATGTGTTAATGAGAGGCCGGCCACATCTGTGGTCTTAGGGCAGTGTTTCTCAACCTTCCCAATGCCGCAACCCCTCAATACAGTTCCTCATGTTGTGGTGACCCCCAACCATCACATTATTTGCATTGCTACTTCACAACTGCCATGTAAATATCCATTATGCAGGATGTATTTTCATTCACTGGACCTAATTTGGCACAAATTGACACCCAAATTTGAATACTGGTGGGATTGGGGGGATTGATTTTGTCATTTGGGAGTTGTAGTTGTGGGATGTATAGTTCACCTACAACCAAAGAGCATTCTGAGTTCCACCAATGATGGAATTGAACCAAACCTAGTACACAAAACTCCCACAACCAAAAGAAAATACTGGAAGGGTTTGATGGGCATTGATGTTGAGTTTCGGAGTTGTAATTCACCTACATCCAGAGAGCACTGTGGACTCAAACAATGATGGGTCTGGACCAAACTTGGCACGAATACTCAATATACCCATATGTGGAGTTAGAAGAAAATAGACCTTGACATTCAGGAGTTGTAGTTTCTGTGATGTATAGTTCACCTTCAATCTAAGAGCATTCTGAACTCCACCAACAATTGAATTGAACCAAACTTGACACACAAAGCTCCCATGACCAACAGAAAATACTGGAAGGGTTTGGTGGGCATTGACCTTGAGTTTGGGAGTTGTAGTTCACCTACGTCCAGAGAGCACTGTGGACTCCAATAATGATGGATGTGGACCAATCTTGGCACCATTACTCAATATACTCAGATGTGAAGTTTGGAAAAAATAGATCTTGACATTTGGGATTTGTAGGTCCTTGGATTTATAGTTCTCCTACAATCAAAGCGCATTTTGACAGTGGTAGAGTTGGGCCAAGCTTCCCACACAAAACTCCAATGCCTTGAAGGGATTTGCTGTCCCGAACCTCCCTCCAGCCTCACACGCTCTCCCTCGCCTGCACTTCTGCACTACACTGCCATACACTGATCATGCCTGCTCTCCCCTCCGATTGGGTCAAGCCCATTTGGGGAAAATAGACCTTGACATTTGGGAGTTGTAGTTATTGGGATTTATAGTTCACCTACAATCAAAGTGCATTTTGACAGTGGTAGAATTGGGCCAAGCTTCCCACACAGAACCCCCATGCCTTGAAGAGATTTGCTGGCTCGAGCCTCCCTCCAGCCTCACACGCTCTTCCTCGCCCACACGCCTGCTCTCCCCTCCCCGCTTGGAGTCTCAGAAATAGCCCTCCCCTTAGCTGAGAGGCTGGCCAAAGGGGTTCCTAAGACCATCAGAAATATATGGTTTCCAATGGTATTTGGCGACCCTTCTGAAACCCCATTGTGACCCCCCTTGTAGTCATAACCCCCAGGTTGAGAAACACTGATCTAGTAGTTAGAGTAAGGGCTCTCACTGAGGGCAGAGATCTTCAGCCTTCTCTACCAAAGGGATTCCTAAGACCATCAGAAATATATGGTTTCTGATGGTGTTTGGCGACCCCTCTGAAACCCCTTGCAACCCCTCTTGTGGTCGCGACCCCCAGGTTGAGAAACACTGATCTAGTAGTTAGAGTAAGGGCTCTCACTGAGGGCAGAGATCTTCAGCCTTCTCTACCAAAGGGGTTCCTAAGACTATCAGAAATATATGGTTTCCGGTGGTGCTTGGCGACCCCTCTGAAACCCCTTGCAACCCCCTTGTAGTCGCGACCCCCAGGTTGAGAAACACTGATCTAGTAGTTAGAGTAAGGGCTCTCACTGAGGGCAGAGATCTTCAGCCTTCTCTACCAAAGGGATTCCTAAGACCATCAGAAATATATGGTTTCTGATGGTGTTTGGCGACCCCTCTGAAACCCCTTGCAACCCCTCTTGTGGTCGCGACCCCCAGGTTGAGAAACACTAATCTAGTAGTTAGAGCAGAGGCTCTCACTGAAGCCAGAAATCTTCAGCCTTCTCTACCAAAGGGGTTCCTAAGACCATCAAAAATATATGGTTTCCTATGGTGTTTGGCGACCCTTTTGAAACCCCTTGCAACCCCCCTTGTAGTCGCGACCCCCAGGTTGAGAAACACTGATCTAGTAGTTAGAGCAGGTGCTCTCACTGAAGGCAGAGATCTTCAACCTTCTCTACCAAAGGGGTTCCTAAGACCATCAGAAATATATGGTTTCCGGTGGTGTTTGGCGACCCCTCTGAAACCCCTAGCAACCCCCTACATGGTCGCGACCCCCAGGTTGAAAAAATGCTGTGTTCCAGTCAAGAGAAAACATGGTGCAGACTATATTTTCAGAGAGGACCATTTTCAGTAGAGCCAGCCAAACAGGGGAGGAAAACATCCACCTGCTTCTTCCCAACCAAAATTATGGATTTCGGTAACAGTACTTGGATTGTAAGACCATTGGGTAGTTGTCCCTTATTGTCCCCTCGAGGGTGATTTGCGGGCGCCTGGTTGTTTTTCCCCCTCCTGCGCTTCCCTTTCATTTCGCCAACCTAACTGGAAAACACTCCTGCAGTTCTTTAAGAATGTGTGAAAACATCCAAAGTCGGCCAGGGAAGGGGGTGAATCTTTCGGAAATCTTTCGGAAATTGGGGAGTAGAAATGGGAACACTCATAAAAGGCTTTGTTTTGGAAGGTGCTGCTTGGAAGCTGGTTGACGAAACACTTAGTCACTAGCTTCTAGGAAAGGATCAAACTCCTTCCCATTCCTACCTGCCTCCGAAATCCTCCGTTCCAACTCCTTTCTTTGCAAAAACATGCATTCCACTCTGGTACAAACACTGATTTCGTAACTTGACAAGAGGTTGCCCCTAAAAAGTTGGACTTCCTTAAAATGGAGGAGACAAGCACCAGACCTTCCATGTTGTTGTTTATTGATTCACTCTGAGCATCTTAAAGAACTTGGTCTCTTTAGCCTGCAGAAGAGAAGGTTGAGAGGCGACAGGAGAGCCATATATAAATAAATATGTGAAAGGGTGTCATAAGGAAGAGGGAGAAGGCTTCTTTTCTGCTGCCCTTAAAACTAAGACTCGGAGCAATGAGTTCAATGACAGGAAAGGAGATTGCAACTGAACATGAGGAAGAACTTCCTGACTGTAAGAGCTGTTCAACAATGGAACTCTCTGCCTCGGAGTGTAATGGAAACTCCTTCCTGGGAGACTTTTAAACAGAGGCCAGATGGCCATCTCTCACTTTGATTGTGCTTTTCCTGCCTGGCAGGGAGTTGGACTAGATGGCCCATGTGGTCTCTTTCAACTCTGTTGTTGTTGTTGTTGAGGTTGAGGTTGAGGTTGAGGTTGTTGAGACTGGATAGCCACCTTCAGGGATACCTTGATTGTGCTTTTCCTGCATGGCAGGGAGTTGGAATAGATGGTCCATGTGGTCTCTTCCAACTCTGTTGTTGTTGTTGTTGTTGTTGTTGTTGTTGTTATAGAGACTGGATGGCTATCTGTCCATCCAGATGTGCTTTTCCTTCATGGCAGGAAGTTGGACTAAATGATTGGACTAGATGGCCCATGTGGTCTCTTCCAACTCTATCGTTGTGGTTGTTGAGACTGGACGGCCACCTGTCAGGGATACTTTGATTGTGCTTTTCCTGCATGGCAGGGGGTTGGACTAGATGGCCCATGTGGTCTCTTCCAACTCTGTTGTTGTTGTTGTTGAGACTGGATGGCCATCTTCAGGGATACTTTGATTGTGCTTTGCCTGCATGGCAGGGAGTTGGACTAGATGGTCCATGTGGTGTCTTCCAACTCTTGTTGTTGTTCTTGAGACTAGATGGCGATCTGTCCATTCAGATCTGCTTTTCTTGCATGGCAGGAGGTTAGACTAGTTGGTCCATGTGGTCTCTTTCAACTTTGTTGTTGTTGTTGTTGTTGAGACTGGATAACCATCTTCAGGGATACTTTGTGCGTTTCCTGCATGGCAGGGAGTTGGGACTAGAAGGTCCATGTGGTCTCTTCCAACTCTGCTGTTGTTGAGATTGGATGGCCATCTTCAGGGATACTTTGATTGTGCTTTGCCTGCATGGCAGGGAGTTGGTCTAGATGGTCCATGTAGTCTCTTCCCACTCTGTTGTTGTTATTCTTGATACTGAATGGCGATCTGTCCATCCAGATGTGCTTTTCTTGCATGACAGGAGGTTGGACTAGATCAGTGGTTCTCAACCTGGGGTCCCCAGATGTTTTTGGCCTTCAACTCCCAGAAATCCTATCAGCTGGTAAACTGGCTGGGATTTCTGGGTGTTGTAGGCCAAAACACCTGGGGACCCACAGGTTGAGAACCACTGGACTAGATGGTCCATGTGGTCTCTTCTAACTCTGTTGTTGTTGTTGAGACTGGATGGCCATCTGTCAGGGATACTTTGATTGTGCTTTTCCTGAATGGAAGGGGGTTGGACTAGATGGTCCTTGTGGTCTCTTCCAACTCTGTTGTTGTTGTCGTTGTTGTTGAGACTGCATGGCCATCTGTCAGGGATACTTTGATTGTGCTTTTCCTGTCTGACTAGATGGCCCACAAGGTCTCTTCCAATTCTATGATTCTATGAAATGATCTATCGTAGAGTTGTGCTTTTATTTACCAAGTCTCATATATTGGAAGCTTCTGCTTGTTTGGACGTTCAGATCTGCAAATGAGCATCTATTTTGCCAGCTCTTCATCACGTTTAGTGTTATTAATGTGTTTGCCAACAAACATCTGTTGGGAGGAAGCGAATCAGGAGGGATATTAAGGGTTCTGGATTCTTCCCTTTCCCTGTTTCCAAGTTTTAGGAGTATGTTAGGTGTTGCTTTGAAGTGAGAAAGATGCTAAACAGCAGCTGTAAAGCAGCAACGATAATTACAGAAGTGAGAAAGGGGAGGACAATTGGTTACTCACTGTTGACAGAAGAGATAAGGCTGGGACATAATCATGATGTGCCTGATATGCGGGGAATGATGCTCCTGCCTGCCAGCGGAAAGCAAGGGCCATTTATCATTTTGACGACTCCGCCATGAGTAGATCTACTCCAGGAGTGTGTTCTCGGTGCTTGAACCACTGCACTTTATCTCCCAAATCCATCTTTTTTCAGCTGACGTTGGTGTCAACAAGTCAGTGCAGAAGTTGCCTGCGGGGAAAGATCAAGCGTCTTCCCAACAGAAACCGACATCTGGAATTGTCTTATTGTTGTGCTTCCATGTTCCTCAGTCCCCAATGCAGTTCATCCACAGCACTTTGGTGTCTTAAGGAAGTTGCCATTTGGGAGTTGTAGTTACTGGGATTTGTAATTCACCTACAACCAAAGGGCGTTCTGAACTCCACCAATGATGGAATTGAACCAAACTTGGCACATAGAACTCCCAACGAAGAACAGAAATGACTGGAAGGATTTGGTGGGCATTGGCCTTGAGTTTTGGAGTTGTAGTTCACCTACATCCAAGGAGCAATGTGGATTCAAACAATGGTAGATCTGGACCAAACTTGGCATGGATATTCAATATGTCCAAATTTGGCACAAATACTCAATATGTCCAAATTTGGCACGGATACTCAATATGGCCAAACATAAACAGAGGTGGAGTTTGGGGAAAATAAATCCCAGCTGTAGTTGCTGAGATTTATAGTTTGCCTACACTCAAAGAGCATTCTGAACTCTACCAATGATGAAATTGAGCCAAACTTGGCACCCAAAACTCCCATGACCACCAGAAAATGCTGGAAAGGTTTGGTGGGCATTGGCCTTGAGTTTGGGAGTTGTAGTTACCTACATCCAGAGAGCACCGTGGACTCAAACAATGATGGATCTGGACCAAGCTTGGCACGAATACTCAATATGCCCAAATGTGAACACTGGTGGGGTTTGGGGAAAATAGACCTCGACATTTGGGAGTTGTAGTTGCTGGGATTTATAGTTCGCCTACACTCAAAGAGCATTCTGAACTCCACCAATGCTGGAATTGAACCAAACTTAGCACACAGAACTCCAACGGTGAACAGAAATGACTGGAAGGATTTGGGAAGCATTGACCTTGAGTTGGAGAGTTGTAGTTTACCTACATCCAGAGAGCACTATGGACTCAAACAATGATGGATCTGGACCAAACTTGGTACGAATACTCAATATGCCCAAATGTGAACACTGGTGGAGTTTGGGGAAAATAGACCTCGACATTTGGGAGTTGTAGTTGCTGGGATTTATAGTTCGCCTACAATCAAAGAGCGTTCTGAACTCCACCAACGATAGAAATGTTAAGGTCTATTTTCTGTTGGTCAGTTCTGTGTGCCAAGTTTGACCCAATTCCATCGTTGGTGGGGTTCAGAACGCTCTTTGATTGTAAGCGAACTATAAATCCCAGCAACTACAGCTCCTAAATGACAATAGCAATTCCCCCCAATTTACCATCTGCAGAAGACAGAAAATTAAATACATATTTGAACATTGAAATACAAGAGCATGCTTCACCCTTTGATTTCCTCATCCATCACTGAGGGTTTCTATATATGTAGTAATCGGTATTTGAAAGCAGAGACAGAAATCTGCTTTTGTTCAGTCACAACATTATCATCCTTTCCTAGCTGTCTTGTTGGACTTGCACTTCTAAAGGGGGGATGACTTCAAAGCCATGCCTTTCAAGTCTCTGCAAAGGTTTCCGTGTAAAATAAAACAGGATTTCCACCCAGAAATGCCTGTCTGCTGGCCAGAGAGCTCTTGCATACGTGGATCTTGAGGAGGAGGAATACTAGGACGAGGGGAGGAAGTGCTAGCTTAAGGGAAAGCAGCTTGGCGGAAATGAGAACGAAGGCATGAAATAGACATGCGAGCCTGGTCTAAGGCGCTCTTTGCGAAATCTCCCTCAAAGCCCCAGATCACGTGACAAGTGGTTTTGCTTTTTGAAAATTATAGATTTCCTTCTGTTTTCCTTGCAACAAGAACTGATCACGAGTTCAATTCCAAACTAATGCAGAATTCCATTCCAGGCTCTGGAACAGGGCCTTTCTCAGTGTGGCACCTCTTATTTATTTATATATATATATATTTATTTATTTATTTATTTATTTATTGTGTCTGTCTGCTGGCCGGATTCTGTCACTGATTTCCCAGTGTTGTCCTTTCACCATCTCACCTGCTTCACAAGAAGTCTGCTGCAAAACAGGAGCTTTTTTGTTGAGTTCCAGGGTCAGAGAAACAGATAGTGAAGACAGAAGAACGACCTGCCTCAGGAGAGCGTGCTTGCTCCTATCAGTGTTTCCCATTTACACAAATGACCAGCCACTGTCAGAAGGGACAGAGAGTTTCATCTATGTTGACGATTGTGCCATCACCGCTCAAGCAGAGAGCTTTGAAATGGTTGAAGAGAAACTCTCCAAATTTTAGGTGTGTTTACTGCCTATTGTAAGGAAAACCAGCTTGCACTGTCAATGTTTAGCATTTACACAAATGACCAGCCACTGCCAGAAAGGACAGAGACTTTCATCTATGTATTTATAAACACAAACAAAGTTAAAAACTTGGAATTATACTAAATGTCCTTTGACCAGAAGCTGGTTACTTGGAGTGCCTCTGGTGTTGCTATAAGAAGGTCCTCCATTGTGCATATGACGGGGCTCAGGTTGCATTGTAGAACCTGGTCTGTGGTTTGCTCTTCTCCGCACTCACATGACGTGGATTCCACTTTGTGGCCCCATTTCTTAAGGTTGGCTCTGCGCCTCTGTGGCACAGTCTGTTCAGCACCTTCTAAGTTGCCTCATCTTCTGTGTGTCCAAGAGGGAGTCTCTGATCTGGTATCAGCCATGGATTGAGGTTCCGGGTTTTCACCTGCAACTTTTGGACTCTTGCTTGCTGAGGTGTTCCTTCAAGTATTTCTGTAGATCTTAGAAAGCTCTTTCTTGATGTAAGGTGTTAGCATGCTGACTGATATCCAAAAAGAGAGGATGGGCCACTGCCTTGGGCCATTGCACCACTTGCCTATTTAGCCAGTATTGCCAAGTGGTGCAATACTGGCTAAACAGTATAATTTCTCCAGTGGTGTAGGGCGTAGACACCCTGTGATAATGCAGTCTGTCTCATTAAGAGCCACATCCACTGTTTAACGTGGTGAGATATATTCCACACTGGGCATGCATATTCAGCAGCAGAGTAGCCAAGCGCAAGGGCAGATGTCCACTGTGTCTAGTTGTGATCCCCAGGTTGTGCCAGTCAACTTTCATATGATATTATTTCTAGCACCCACTTTTTGCTTGATAGTCAGCAGCGTTTCTTGTAGGTCAGAGCACGGTCCAGAGTAACTCCCAGTTATTTTGGTGTGCTGCAATGCTCCAGTGGGATTCCTTCCCAGGTCATCCTCAGAACTCGAGATGTTTGTCTGTTCCTAAGGTGAAAAGCACGTGTGTGTTTTAGATAGATTAGGAGTCAGCTGGTTTTCCTTGTAATGGGCAGTATGAGCACCTAAAGCTTTGGAGAGCTTCTGTTCAGCCATCTCAAAGCTCCCTGCTTGGGCGGTGATAGCACAATCGTCAGCATAGATGAAACTCTCTGTCCCTTCTGGCAATGGCTGATCATTTGTGTAAATGTTGAACATTGATGGAGCAAGCTGGTTTTCCCTGTAACAGGCAGTAAGAGCACCTAAAGCTCCAGAGAACTACTGTTCAACCATCTCAAAGCTCCCTGCTTGAGCGGTGATGGCATGATCATCAGCATAGATTACGCTCTCTGTCCCTTCTGGCAGTGGAGGATCATTTGTGTAAATGTTAAACATTGATGGTGCAAGTTGGTTTCCCCTGTAACAGGCAGTAAGAGCAGCTAAAGCATTGGAGAGTTTCTGTTCAATCCTTTCAAAGCTCCCTGCTTGGGTGGTGATGGCAGAATCATCAGCATAGATGAAACTCTGTTCCTCTGGCAGTGGCTGGTCATTTGTGTAAATGTTAAACACTGATGGAGCAAGGCTGGTCTTCTGTTTTCTACATCTGCTTCTCTGACCCTGGAATTCAACAAAAAAGCTCCTGTTTTGTAGCAGATTTCCTATGAAGCGGGTGAGGTGGTAATCCTGCGCCCCTGAGGCAGGTCTGGCACCTCTGAGTCGGCCTGTTTGTAATCACAGTGATGGGAAATCTTCCCGGGCACCAAGCAAAGCCTTTTGCTTTCTTTCCCCGTGGGCTTTTCATTTTACAGGGTTTCATAGTTGCTTCTGGATAGTTATTGTTTTTGCTTTGTTAACGTGAACCTTGTCAACATTTTGTCCTGAAGGACAGACGATAATAAGAAACAAATTGCATGAAAAGTAAACAACACATCTTGGTCTCTTTCCTGGTACTTAAAAGTTGCCCCCATTCCATTTTCTTGTCTCTGAACGATGTGTCCTTTCTGTTTTTCTCTTTCAGCATTAACAATAAACTCCAGCAACCGGAGGCTGCGTCGGGGGTGCTGGAATATGCCATGAAGCACTTTGGGGAACTGGTGAGTCGCTTCTCTCATTGGGAATTGGAGGCTGAGAGGGAGCCGGAGGGGTCTCACGTGGAAGGGCACTCCGGTGCGGCGTGTGTCGCGCCGGCGGGGCAGCAAAGAATCCACCGCTTGGCACCGCATCCGCAGGAAGGACTGCCAAGGGCTGAGTCGAAAAGAACATTGGCCGGGAGCCCACGGCCGGGGAAGCAGAAGAATGACCAAAAAACATCCCAGAAGGATGCCAAAGGGGTAGCTTTCGTCTTTCTTCAAAACCTAAAATCCCTGGAGATTATTTTATTCCTTCGGTTCTTCAGCCACACTACAGGCTGTCTTCTCCCAACTCATTTCCCTTCCAATAAAGGAGCCATGGTTATATGCACTTACAAGGGGAAGGGGGCATTTATCTTTGGTCGCAGGAGTTGGCCATCCTTCCGGATGGGTTTTTTCAATATACAGGGTTAGTCAAAATGCATAGGCCAATAAGCCATTCAATTGAATGGCTTATTGGCCTATGCATTTTGACTAACCCTGTACATTTAACTCAGTATTTATATTGAATGTTCTACTTTTGACATAATTCTGACAGTGAAGCTGGGCTTTGATGCTGACTAATGGATTCTGTAATCTCAAAGCGATTACAGAATCCATTAGTCAGCATCAAAGCACAGCTTTGCTTTTTCTTCTTGTATGCAGTAAATATTGCCAAAAATGCAATAAACAGACCTGAATTGGAAAAGAACAGGATTCTTATTCAGCCAATTTTAGTCATGTGTTTCTGCCCACAGCAGGCAAGGTAAACAGCAGCTGCCACCAAAATCCCTTGTTAAACATGTGAGAAAAACAGAGAGAAGAGAGGAGAAAGAGAAAAGTCAGAGCCATTTATGTTCTGAAGCTCCTTTTCCCAAAGCATCTCTGCAGTAAATATTGCAAAAAATTGCAATAAACAGCCCGAGTTAGAAAAGAATAGGATTCTAATTTAGCTGATTTTAGTGTGTCACGTGTTTCTGCTCACAGCAGGCAAGGCAAACAGCAGCTGCCACCAAAATCCCTTGTTGAACATGTGAGGAAAAGAGAGGGAAGAGAAGAGAAAGAGAAAAGTCAGAGCCATTTATGCTCTGAAGCTCCTTTTCCTAAAGCATCTCTGCAGTAAATATTGCAAAAAAGTTGCAATAAACACACCTGAGTTAGAAAAGAACAGGATTCTAATTTAGCCGATTTTAGTGTGTCACGTGTTTCTGCAGGCAAGGCAAACAGAAGCTTCCACCAAAATCCCTTGTTGAACATGTGAGGAACAGTAAAACAGAGAGAAGAGAACAGAAAAAGTCAGAGCCATTCATGCTCTACTGTTGACATAACCTGTTAGTGAAGCTCCTTTTCCCAAAGTGATTTCAAAGCCTATTTGTCAGCATCAAAGCTCAGCTTTGCTTTTTCTTCTTCTTTCAGTAGCATCTCTGCAGTAAATTCTGCAAAAAAAAAATGCAATAAACAGACCCGAGTTGGAAAAGAACAGGATTCTAATTTAGCCGATTTTAGTCATGTGTTTCTGCCCACAGCAGGCAAGGCAAACAGCAGCTGCCACCAAAATCCGTTGTTGAACATGTGAGGAACAGTAAAAGAGAGAGAAGAGAACAGAGAGAGAAAAGTCGGAGCCATTCTCATGGGGGGGGTTAAGACCCCCTTAAAGCCTTAGGGTCCTGCCCATCAGCTCAGAGTAGCAACTAAAGTGACTGCCGTCCTTTGCGGTGCCTTTCCCCATTTTCAGTCCTCCTACTTTGGAATATTTGGGGGTGAATCAATAGAGAACAGATGCCACAAGGAGGCAGTGATTCTGCCATTGATTTCTCAATGCCGTCCTTTTACCATCTCACCTGCTTCATGGGAAATCTGTTACAAAACAGGAGCTTTTTTGTTGAGTTCCAGGGTCACAGAAATAGCTGGTGTGGACAGAAGAACGACCTGCCTCAGGGGAGCGTGCTTGCTCCCATCAGTGTTTACCATTTACACAAATGACCAGCCATTGGCAGAAGGGACAGAGAGTTTCATCTATGCTGATGATCGTGCCATCACCGCCCAAGCAGTGAGCTTTGAAATGGTGGAACAGAAACTCTCCAAATTTTAGGTGCGCTTACGGCCTATTGTAGGGAAAACCGGCTTGCACCATCAATGTTTAACATTTACACAAATGACCAGCCATTGACAGAAGGGACAGACTTTCATCTATGCTGACGATCGTGCCATCACCACCCAAGCAGGGAGCTTTGAAATGGTGGAACAGAAGCTCTCCGTTTTTCTATACATTATAACTGTATTCTCAATTTGCTTCTGACACGATAAAGTAAATAAACTTTTCATAACTGAGTGGGGATTCCCATTCTAGAAATGCTGCACTGCACCACAATGGCTCTCTTTTGGTCTTCATCACCTGCAGAATCCTCCAACTGGAAAAAAAAAGACCTGTTTGGCTTTTTAAATAATTTGCAAAGCCTCCCTGCCCATAAAAATATGTTTTTGAAGACCAAAAATGGATAAATCAAACAGCATGTTGATCATGCACCATCTCGTAACAAAAAGCCTAAAACATGGAGGCTTCTACGAGTCATTCCCAAATCAAACGAAAAGACACACCACGGACCTCTTCTCTTCCTCTGCCTGCCATCTTCTCCCCACTCCAACCGGCCTCCTTCTCCTTTTCCTCCATCCAGGAGATCCAGGCCACTTGGTACGAGAAGCTGCACGAGTGGGAAGATGCCCTCGTGGCCTATGATAAGAAGATGGACACCAACAAGGACGACTCGGAGCTGATGCTGGGGCGCATGCGCTGCCTGGAGGCTCTGGGAGAATGGTAAGTGAAGGAGTGTTGTTTTGTTGAGACCACAAAGACAGAGTTAAACCAGGAATCCCAAGTTTCCCTGTATCTGGAACAAGA
The DNA here is from genome assembly GCF_037176765.1 of Anolis sagrei. Classification (NCBI taxonomy): domain Eukaryota; kingdom Metazoa; phylum Chordata; class Lepidosauria; order Squamata; family Anolidae; genus Anolis; species Anolis sagrei. The sequence goes on from NC_090033.1 coordinate 7,105,492, forward strand.
AAATACTAGAATGTCCTGTTGCTGTTGTTTCTAGGGGGCAACTTCATCAGCAATGCTGCGAGAAGTGGACCTTGGTGAATGACGAAACCCAGGCGAAAATGGCCAGGATGGCAGCAGCTGCAGCTTGGGGCTTAGGTAAATCCCAATCTACTCATTCACTTTATTTTTTTCTTTGAAACAGACATCTCACTGACACCGAGAGAAATTTTGCCCCTGTTGTGCTGAGTGTTGATCCCTCCAAGACAGCCACAGTGGGATAGAAACTCATGGGATGTAATTAAGAGGCACGGCTATGCAGTGCAGATGCAGAATTTTCTTCTCTTGAGTAGGTTTCCGAAATAAAAAGGTTGGCTTAGGTTTGTTTTATAATAAGGACATGCCTGAACCCTTTCTTGGGATATTCTAGATAATGGTGGGATTGATTTGTCAGAAATATTAAAAATTAATTAGGTATTTTTAATTACAAAAATGTGAGTCAAGCACTGAAGGGGTTAAATGGATGCAATGACTTAGCAAAGCTGCAGTTCATTATAAGCAGGGGTGCCTGTTACTTATAATGCCTCAGTCTGAGAGAGCTCTCAGTGTGAGAGAACAGCCTCAGTGGGAGAATAGACCTTAGTGGTAGTAGGCCTCACAGTGAGAGACTGTGAGGTAGGCCTTAGTCTGTGAGAGAAGGGCTCACAGTGTGAGTTAGACGTTAGTCTGCAAGAGAAGGGCTCACAATGTGAGTTAGGCCTTAGTTTGTGAGAGAAGCCTCTGTGTGAGGTAAGCCTCGGTATGAGAAGGCCTCGTGTGTGAAGCTCCAGTGTGAAAGTTGAAAATTATTTGTGTTGTGGAAACCTTGTTCTTGTCAATAGTGCAGCCATATTATTTTGTTATAAAGAAAAACCTCCTATGGAAGAGATAACATGGATCTGTGTGTTTTTATTCTTGTTATTACTTTGGGCTATTTGTGCTGGGCCATGTTGCTGCTGATAAGTTACTCTGCTGTGCATTTATCAGTTAATAAGCCCATTCGCCCAACATGATCCACTAGATCCCTCACTCAGGCTGTATCTATCCCTACAGGTCAGTGGGACAGTATGGAGGAATACACCTGCATGATCCCAAGGGACACCCACGACGGAGCCTTCTACCGGGCCGTTCTGGCGCTGCATCAGGACCTCTTCTCATTGGCCCAACAGGTACCTTAGACAATCGTCCCTCCACATTTCCAGCTTTGATTTTTCCAGATTTGAATCCCTCAGATTTCCAGGTTGACTGTGGAGTCATGCTGGAGGACATAGAGATCCTTAGAGAGGTGTTCCATTAAGTGATACTCTCCCTACATTGGCGGGAACCCAGCACCCCTGACCCCAGCATATATGGAAGATGTATTTGGATCCATCCATCTTAGGACTGGTTAATCATGGAGTTAGTTAAGCCAAAAACATGGACGTTCTTCCCATCAAGCCTCTTGAAAAGTTCTGGAAGATGAAGACGTTCCTCTTATACTTGATCCTATTAAGGGAATATTGCTCACTTGTTTGTGTAGGTAGTTTCTAATCTGCAGAAGTTCATGCCTTATTATTATTATTATCATTATTATTAATATTATTAATAATAATAATAATAATTTTTACTGGGGGAAAGATTATATAACACTTCTCACACTGTGGCCTTCTCACACTGAGGGCTCTTTCAAACTGATGCCTCTCTCACACTGAGGTGAACTAACACTGAGGCCTATTAACACTGAGACCAACCTCCCACTGAGGCCTCTGTAACACTGAGGCCTCTGTAACACTGAGGCCTTTCTCCCACTGAGGCCTCTCTCACACTGAGGGCTCCTAAACTACAGACACACCTGCTTATGTTGAACTGCAGCATTTGCTGAGTCATTGCATCCATTTAACCCTTTCAGTGCTTGACTCACATTTTTGTAATTAAAAATACCTAGTTAATTTTTAATATTTCTGACAATAAGAGGGACAATGGGAACTGCTGCTCAACAACTTCTGAAAGGCAACCGTTTCCCCGAATTCTCTTTCTTGTTCCCTTTCAGTGCATCGACAAAGCCCGAGACCTGTTGGACGCGGAGCTGACCGCCATGGCGGGAGAGAGCTACAGCCGTGCCTATGGGGTGAGTCCGCCGCTCGCTTGGGCCTCCTTCTCTCGGGATTTGCTCTGGCGCGGCGGTGATGGGGATGGAATGTGACTGGCTCCTTCTCCTCCAGGCCATGGTGTCCTGCCAGATGCTGTCAGAGCTGGAAGAAGTCATCCAGTACAAACTTGTCCCGGAGCGACGCGAGATCATCCGCCAGATCTGGTGGGAAAGGCTTCAGGTAAGGGCCGCCGAAAACCGTGGTCACACCAAGGAGGAGCACCACACTTTTTCATTGGCAGTTGGCTTTCTTATTTGATTCACTGGCGTAAATACTCAACATTGCCTGGGTGTTCTTGAGACCTCTGCTCACCCTTCCTTCCTTCTTTCCTTCCTTCTCCTTTCCTTTCCCTTCTTTTTCCACTTCGTTCCTTCCTTCCTTTTTCCATTCTTTCCCTTCTTTTTCCCTTCCTTCCTTCCTTCCTTCCTTCCTTCCTTCTCTTTTCCTTCCCTTCTTTTTGTCCTTTCTTCCTTCCTTCCCTCATTCCATCTGTCCATCCTTCTTTCCTTCCTTCTCCTTTCCTTTCTTTCCCTCCTTTCTCCACTTCATTCCTTCCTTCCTGGTTTCTTTGTTTCCCGTCTTTTTCTCCTTCCTTCCTTTCTCCCTTCCATCCATCCATCTCCTTTCTGCCCCTTCTTTTCCCCTTCCTTCCTTTCTTCCTTCTGTCTCCATTCCTTTTTTCCCTTCTTTTCCTCCTTCCTTCCATCTCCTTTCTTTTCTGTTCCTTCTTTTCCCTTTTCCTTCCATCCATCCATCCATCCATCCATCTCCTTTCCTTTCTGCCCCTCTTTTCCCTCTTCTTCCTTTCCTTCCTTCCTTCTCCTTTCTTTTCTGCCCCTTCTTTTCCCCCTTCCTTCCTTCCTCCCTTCCTTCCTTCTTCTTTCCTTTCTTTCCCTTCTGTTCTCCCTTCCTTCCTTCCTTCCTTCCTTCCTTCCACCCATCCATCTCCTTTCCTTTCTGTCCCTTCTTTTCCCCTTCCTTCCTTCCTTCCTTCCTTCCTTCCTTCCTTCCTTCCTTCTCCTTTCCTTTCTGTCCCTTCTTTTCCCCCTTCCTTCCTCCCTCCCTCCCTCCCTTCCTTCCTTCTTTCTCCTTTCCTTTCTTTCCCTTCTGTTCCCTTTTCCATCCATCCATCCATCCATCCATCCATCTCCTTTCCTTTCTGTCCCTTCTTTTCCCGCTTCTTTATTTCTTTCATTCCCTCCTTTCGTCCTTTTTTCCTTCTCCTTTCCTTTCTTTCCCTTCTGTTCCCCCTTCCTTCCTTCCTTCCTTCCTTCCTTCCTTCCTTCCACCCATCCATCTCCTTTCCTTTCTGTCCCTTCTTTTCCCCTTCCTTCCTTCCTTCCTTCCTTCCTTCTCCTTTCCTTTCTGTCCCTTCTTTTCCCCCTTCCTTCCTTCCTCCCTCCCTCCCTCCCTTCCTTCTTTCTCCTTTCCTTTCTTTCCCTTCTGTCCCCTCTTCCTTCCATCCATCCATCCATCCATCCATCTCCTTTCCTTTCTGTCCCTTCTTTTCCCGCTTCTTTCTTTATTTCTTTCATTCCTTCCTTCCTCCCTCCCTTTCTTCCTTCTCCTTTCCTTTCTTTCCCTTCTTTTCCCCTTCCTTCCTTCCTTCTTACACATGTCACCTTTCTTTCCCAATGACATCAGAGGGGGACCCTTCACCTAGACATGTGAACACACATAAATACTTAGATTTTGATATAGGAAAAACCCGTATGTGATGCTCAAGCAAACAACTTGGGATGTTGCATACCTCCTCCCGCCAGGCAAAGAAAACAAAATAGAAATAGGACCTGTGGGTTTATTTTTGAGGCCTTCCCAGGTCCCTCGGTGGCTTTTTGGGATATTTTAAGGGAGGGGGACCTGTCTTGAAAAAATGTCGCATCGTTTCATTTTGACCTCAGGAAAGTTCCAGGGGGCTCTAAATAGACATAAGCACACTTTCCCACCACTTAGGGATCGTTTGGGGGCATTTTGGAGCCCTCGCCCCACACCCAAACACGAAAGGGAAGGTGTTTGGGGTCCACATTTGCCCATCCTTCCTGTTATTGGCGCTCCTCCGCGCTGCCTCCTTTTCCCCCTTCGGTGCCATTTGGGAACCTGTGACAAAGCCTTTTGCCTCCAAACGTGCATTCCTGTCTGGAAAAACTCAGGGAACATTCCGCTGCCGCCGGAGAGGAAAAGCCATCGGGAGGGTGTGCTTGTCTGCAGATGCCACTGTTTATAGCCCTCTCTTGCTACTGAGCTGAAAACCCCAAACAAAGACTCTGCTTCTTTTCACTCTCCCATCGCGTCATATTTGGAACCCGTTCCTATTGCAGGAGTTTTATTATTATTAATAATAATTTTTCTATGAAAGGATCCTATTAATGTCACAGAAAGCAGGCTGCTATACAGTTTTTCATCCTGGCTGCTATACAGTTGCCATGGCTTAATCCAATTGCCGTATATATTTGAGCATAAGCTGAGTTTTTCAGCCCTTTTTTAGGCTGAAAAAGCCCCCCTCGGCCTATGCTCAAAGTTATTTATTATTTTACTCTGTTGTTATTATTACTTTTTATTACGTTTATTATTTTACTCTATTTTATTATTATTATTATATTTAAATTATTTTACTCTATTATTATCATTTTGTTACATTTCTTATTTTACTCTATTATTACTATTACTATTATTAGTATTATTACATTTCCATTATTTTATTCTATTATTATTTTTATTACAATTATTATTTTACTCTATTATTATTAGTTTTATTCCATTTATTATTTTACTATATTTATTATTGTTACATTTACGTTATTGTACTCTATTATTATTTTTATTACAATTATTATTTTACTATATTTATTATTATTGTTACATTTACATTATTGTACTCTTTTATTATTTTTATTACAATTATTATTTTACTATATTTATTATTATTGTTACATTTACATTATTGTACTCTATTATTATTATTATTATTATTATGTGTTCATGATATTATTCTATTATTATTACATTTATTATTTTACTCTATTATTACTATTATTACATGTTCATTTTTTACTCTATTATTTTTATTAAAATTATTATTTTACTCTATTATTATTATTATTATATGTTCATTATTTCACTCTATTATTATTATTATTATTATTACAATAATGCTTTTCTCCCCAGGGGTGCCAGCGGATCGTGGAAGACTGGCAGCGGATCCTGATGGTCCGCTCGCTTGTGGTCAACCCTCACGAGGACATGCGGACCTGGCTGAAGTACGCCAGTCTTTGCGGCAAGAGCGGGCGCCTGGTGAGTGCCTCTGGTTGCTCTTCTTTGAGGCCTGGATGCAGTTCTGTTGAACCCAGAGGGCCAACTAAGCCCCCAAATAGTCACTAACCAACTCCTGTAGGACTGACAGCTGAAGGGCTCACACTGAGGCCTTCTCACAGACTGAGGCCTACCTCACAGACTGAGGCCTACTAACACTGAGGTTTACCTCACACTGAGGCCTCTCTCAGACTGAGTGTAACTAAGACTGAGGCCTTCTCACAGGCTGAGGCCTACCTCACATTGAGGCCTACTAAAACTAAGGTTTACCTCACACTGAGGCCTCTCTCAGACTGAGTGCAACTAACACTGAGGCCTTCTCACAGACTGAGGCCTAATAACACTGAGGTTTACCTCACACTGAGGCCTCTCTCAGACTGAGTGCAACTAACACTGAGGCCTTCTCCTAGACTGAGGCCTACCTCACATTGAGGCCTACTAACACTGAGGTTTACCTCACACTGAGGCCTCTCTCAGACTGAGTGCAACTAACACTGAGGCCTTCTCACGGTGTGAGGCCTACCTCACATTGAGGCCTACTAACACTGAGGTTTACCTCACACTGAGGCCTCTCTCAGACTGAGTGCAACTAACACTGAGGCCTTCTCACAGATTGAGGCCTACCTCACATTGAGGCCTACTAATACTGAGGTTTACTTCACACTGAGGCCTCTCTCAGACTGAGTGCAACTAACACTGAGGCCTTCTCACAGACTGAGGCCTAATAACACTGAGGTTTACCTCACACTGAGGCCTCTCTCAGACTGAGTGCAACTAACACTGAGGCCTTCTCACAGATTGAGGCCTACCTCACATTGAGGCCTACTAATACTGAGGTTTACTTCACACTGAGGCCTCTCTCAGACTGAGTGCAACTAACACTGAGGCCTTCTCACGGACTGAGGCCTAATAACACTGAGGTTTACCTCACACCGAGGCCTCTCTCAGACTGAGTGCAACTAACACTGAGGCCTTCTCCTAGACTGAGGCCTACCTCACATTGAGGCCTACTAACACTGAGGTTTACCTCACACTGAGGCCTCTCTCAGACTGAGTGCAACTAACACTGAGACCTTCTCACAGATTGAGGTCTACCTCACATTGAGGCCTACTAATACTGAGGTTTACTTCACACTGAGGCCTTCTCACAGACTGAGGCCTAATAACACTGAGGTTTACCTCACACCGAGGCCTCTCTCAGACTGAGTGCAACTAACACTGAGGCCTTCTCCTAGACTGAGGCCTACCTCACATTGAGGCCTACTAACACTGAGGTTTACCTCACACTGAGGCCTCTCTCAGACTGAGTGCAACTAACACTGAGGCCTTCTCACAGATTGAGGCCTACCTCACATTGAGGCCTACTAATACTGAGGTTTACTTCACACTGAGGCCTCTCTTAGACTGAGTGCAACTAGCACTGAGGCCTTCTCCCAGACTGAGGCCTACCTCACATTGAGGCCTACTAATACTGAGGCACAGGGGAATGGGTTAATAATGTGAAGTATACAAGGGTTGCAGGAGTATCCTTTGTTGATATACAGCTAGTACTGTTTACTTCATTTCAAGAGAGATATTGACAAGCTGGAAGGTGTCCAGAGGAGGGAGACGAACATGATCAAAGGTCTGGAGATCATGAATGTCTGTGAGGAGAGGAGACACGATCGCCATGTATAAACGTGTGAAAGGGTGTCAGTTGAAGTCCAAAACACGCGGAGAGCCGAAGTTTGCCCATGTCTGCCCTAGAAGTAGTGTTTCTGGGTTGCTGTGAGCTTTCCGGGTTGTATGGTAGCATCCTCTCCTGATGTTTCGCCCACATTTATGGCAGGCATCCTCAGAGGTTGAGGGGTCTTTTGGAAACTAAGTAAGTGAGGTTTATATACCCGTGGAATAATGTCCAGGGTGGGAGAAAGAACTCATGTTGACCACCACCTTGATTAGCATTGAATGGCTTTGCAGCTTCAAGGTCTGGCTGCTTACTGCCAGAATTTTCCTGCCATTCGGCACCACTTCAGCTGTCCTGGCTTTCATGCTGTGGGACCTCGGGAGTTGCAATTTGGGGGAGGACTAGTCCTCTTTGGAGGATATTGGACAACTACAACTCCCATGATCCCCCTAGCTATGGGGTTTATCACCAGATGAGGCAGTTATGGACTTGTGGGTCCTCTTGGTACAGTTTTTCATTCAATATAGGGCAGTTGATAGTCCTCTGGAAGCGTTTGAATCCAAGCAAAGAGTTTGGCCAAGCTCTTGTTGTCTTGCAAGCCTCCCTATTGACCCGCTCCTCCTCCTGTTTGTTTGCCCAAGGCTTTGGCCCATAAGACCCTGGTGTTGTTGCTGGGCGTTGACCCATCCCGGCAGCTGGACCATCCCTTGCCGACCGTGCATCCTCAGGTGACCTATTCCTACATGAAGCACATGTGGAAGAGCGCCCGCAAGGTAAGCTTAGCATGCAAAGAATGTCCAAAATGTCTCCTTTGCGCTGACCGGAAGCACATGTCTCTCCCTCCTTTGCTCGGCCGCCTTCTCCTCCAATGACAACATTTTCCAGATGCCTTTCTTCCCTCTCCACGTGTGAGTTCGAGCTCGGCAAACTCAGCAGACAAAGCGTCCCTTTTGCGGACGGAAGCGTCCGGCCGGGAGATCGGCACACGCGAGGCCAATTCCCTGGGCTCCATGTGTCTGGCGCTGCAAATAATCAAATCCAATACATGCGGGATCCTTTCCCCGCTTCAAATATCAATTTAAAACAAAAATTATTAATATTATTATCATCATCATCAATCTTATTCTGTGTATTTGGCCCGCCCACTGTGCTTTTATTTTTTAAATTCATCACGTTATTTTGCATCTGTTTATTTCATCTTCTGTTATTTGATGTATTTTATTTTGATATTATTATTATGATTATTTGCTGTTTGTATTTTAATTTATTTTGTTGTATTGTAATTCTGGCCTTGGCCTCATGTTAGCCGCCCTGAGTCCCCTTTGGGGAGATGGTGGCAGGGTATAAATAATAATAGTTATTATTATTATTATTATTATTATTATTATTATTATTATTTGAAACACAAGAAGATGAGTCCACAGCAGACAAGATCACTCTGCTGGCTGTTATTATTATTATTATTATTTGGAAAAGAAGGCGGAGACACTTCTAATGCTTACTGCATGAGGCCAGATCAGGCCTGGGTAAACGTTCTAACTTGGGGGCCGCATGCTAGTACTCCCTGCTAGAAGGACTGGAAGGAAGGATGAAAGGGAGGAAGGGAAGGATGGAAGAAGAAAGAGGGAGAGAGGGAAGGAAGAGGGAGAGAAGGGAGAAAGGATGAAAGGGTGGGAGGGAAGGAACGAAGGAAGGAAAGAGGGAAGGAAGGATGAAAAGGTGGAAGGGAAGGATAAAGGGAAGAGAGAAGGAAGGAAAGACAAAAAGAAAAGGAAGGAAGGAAGGAGAAAGAAGAAGAGAGAGAAGGAAGGACGAAAGGGTGGGAGGGAAAGAACAAGGGAAGGAAAGAGGGAAGGAAGGATGAAAAGGTGGAAGGGAAGCATAAAGGGAAGAGAGAAGGAAGGAAAGACAAAAAGAAAAGGAAGGAAGGAAGGAGAAAGAAGAAGAGAGAGAAGGAAGGACGAAAGGGTGGGAGGGAAAGAACAAGGGAAGGAAAGAGGGAAGGAAGGATGAAAAAGTAGGAGGGAAGGAACGAAGGAAGGAAAGAGGGAAGGAAGGATGAAAAGGTGGAAGGGAAGTATAAAGGGAAGAGAGAAAGAAGGAAAGACAAAAAGAAAAGGAAGGAAGGAAGGAAGGAGAAAGAAGAAGAGAGAGAAGGAAGGACGAAAGGGTGGGAGGGAAAGAACAAGGGAAGGAAAGAAGGAAGGAAGGATGAAAAGGTGGAAGGGAAGCATAAAGGGAAGAGAGAAAGAAGGAAAGACAAAAGGGAAGGAAGGAAGGAGAAAAGGAGAGAGGGAGGGAAGGAAGGAAGGAAAGAGGGAGGGAAGGATGAAAAGGTGGAAGGATAAAGGGAAGAGGGAAGGAAGGACGAAAGGGTGGGAGGGAAAGAACAAGGGAAGGAAAGATGGAAGGAAGGAAGGAAAATAGGAATGAAAAAGAGAAGGAAGGAAGGATGGGGAAAGAAGGAGAGGGAAGGAAGGATGCAAGAGTGGGAATGAGGAAGGAAGGAAGGATGAAAGGGTAGAAGGAAGGAAGAGAAATAGGAAGGAAAAAGAGAAGGAAGACAGAGGAAGAGAAGGATGGAAGGAAGGATAAAAGAAAGAAGGAAAGACAAAAGGGAAGGGAGGGAGGAAGAAAAGAATGAAAGAGGGAAGGGTGGAAGGGAAGGAGGGACAAAAGGGAAGGAAGAACGAAAGAATGGAAGGGAAGGATGGAAGGAGAAAGGGAGGGAAGAGGAAGGAAGGAAGGAAAGGAAGGAAGGAAGGAAGGAAGGAAGGAAGGAAGGAAGGAAGGGAAAGAGGAAGGAAAGGGAAGGAAGGACAAAAGGGTGGAAGGGAATGGAGGGAGAGAGAAAGAGGGAGGGGAGGGAGGAAAGAGAAGGAAGGCAAAAGGGAAGGGAGGGAGGAGAAAGAGGAAAGAAAGGGAGGGAGAAAGGAAAGAGAGGAAGGAAGGACAAAAGGGAGGGAGGAAAGAGAGAGAGAAGGAAAGATAGGATGATTAGAAAGAGAAGGACCTGAGAAAAGAACCCAAGGGGCCTTGTCCGGGCCTTGAATGGGTTTGTCCATTCCTGGCCTAGATATTTTGGTCTGTGGTGGAGTCCCTATTGGCTTGTAGAGCCCAGTTTGGGTGGTTCCGTTCACCTTGGAGGATAATAAGACTGTTAATACACACTACAACAGCAATGTGGCGTGTTAACGCGTGTCTTCACACTCTCCGTTTTAGATCGACGCTTTCCAGCACATGCAACACTTTGTCCAGACGATGCAGCAGCAGGCCCAGCATGCCATTGCCACCGAAGACCAGCAGCATCGGCAAGAGCTCCACAAACTCATGGCGCGGTGAGTACACCACCTCCCGCCATCTCATTGGGGTGTCCGAACAGCACTCAAGATCTCAAGGAGACCATGCATCGTACCAAGGTCAACTCCTGGCAGCAAGATCATAAATTGGAGTTCTCATAAACTGTGTCTCATTTGCTTCCTCTGCTTTCTCCTCTTCTCAGCTGCTTCCTGAAACTGGGCGAGTGGCAACTGAATTTGCAAGGCATTAACGAGAGCACCATCCCCAAGGTCCTGCAGTACTACAGTGCCTCCACGGAGCATGACCGCAATTGGTACAAGGTAAATAAACCACCGGGGGGGGGGGGGGGGGGAACAAAACCAGAGCATGAATCCACAGGTAAATCCATAAAGCAAGGAGCAAATCTTGACTCGGAATCTTGGGCCTTGAGCTAGAGCAGGGGTCAGGAACCTTCGGCTCTCCAGGTGTGGTGGACTTCAACTCCCACAATTCCTTGAGGCTCAGCATTCACCCCAAAGGCTTACCTTGGCCTCAAGGAATTGTGGGAGTTGAAGTCCATCACACCTGGAGAGCCGAAGGTTCCCCATGCCTGAGCTAGAGCATGAACCAGGAACAAAACGGGAGTTTTTCACTCCAGTAGCAACATTGCAAGATCTGAAATCATAACAGTTTTGTCTAAAACAGCTGCTTCTTTGTATGAGCTAATGTTATCCTCCCCTCCCTGCCTGTCAGCTTCCAAAGCAGTTTCACTCCCCCTAATTTAAGGTCTGCAAAACATGAACGTATTCCTTTGACCTTGAGAGGCCTGCTTCTGCATCTCCTCACGGCTTTTCTTGCACCTGAATTTCCTCCTCAGAAGCATCCTGATATCTCTAATTCATCTTCTTCTTCAGATGAGCTAATGTTATCCACCCCTCCCTGCCTGTCAGCTTCCAAAGCAGTTTCACTCTCCCTAATAATATAATATAATATATTGTATATACATATAATATTGATAATATTATAATGTAATACAATATAATACTACTACTAATATATTATAATTATATATTATATATTAAATATAATATTACTAATAATATTATAGTACAACGTTATAGTACAATGTAATATATAATATTAATATTGTGCTATGGTAAAAATATAATATATTGTATTTACTTTTTACTTGTAAGCCACTCTGAGTCCCCTTCGGGTTGAGAAAGACGACATATAAATGTTGTAAATAAATAAATAATTTAAGGGCTGTGAAACATGAACACATTCCTTGACCTTGAGAGGCCTGCTTCTGCCTCTCCTCACAGCTTTTCTTGCACCTGAATTTCCTTCTCAGAAGCAGCCTGGTATCTCTGTCTAAGCCAGCTGCTTCTTCGGATGAGCTAATGTTATCCTCCCCTCCCTGCCTGTCAGCTTCCAAAGCAGTTTCACTCTCACACTCAGCTACAACATCTTGCTCCAAAAATCCCTCCATTCTCTCAGCTGGAAAACCATTTTGCTCTAAGGCCCCCTCTGTCTGGGCACCCACTGAACCATCAGGCCCTGTATCCCCCAAACCCCTCATCTTCATCAGCTGGCTGAACCACAACAGCGAGATTGTTAATTCTCCGGCATAACCTGCTCCTCAATCTACAATCTCTGATTTAGTAGTGCAAGAGGCAGCTTGTTGCTGAATTGTGCTTTTGATGTTCCGCAGGCCTGGCACGCTTGGGCAGTGATGAACTTTGAGGCTGTGCTTCACTACAAGCACCAGAACCAGGCCCGGGACGAGAAGAAGAAGCTGCGCCACACCAGCGGGGCCAGCGTTGCCAGCGCCAACGCGGAGGGCAGCAACAGCGAGAGCGAGGCCGAAAGCACCGAGAACAGCCCCGTCCCATCGCCGGTCCAGAAGAAAGTGACAGAGGTGGGCCTCGTACTCGTTTTGCGGGTTTCTTTCTGCCTTCTACCACCCATCCCTTATCCAGGGGTGGCTGAGAGAGAGTCACTCTGCTTCCCAATGGGTCCATGTATGGAAACTTTGGCGTCCAAAATTTTTTTTTTAGTCTTGTGGATATTCTTTCAGAATATGTATATAAGGTGTACATATGGAATGTATGTAGACTCGGGCGCCCATCTCTAAGGTATCTCATTACATACCGTATATATTTGAGTATAAGTCAAGTTTTCAATTCTTTTCTTAGGCTGAAAAAGCCCCCCTTGGATTATACTTGAGTGAGGGTCCTGCCGGGAAGGCGGGGGGCTGAAAGTAGCCCGGCTTTCAGCCCCACGCCTTCCCACCAGGACCCTCAGCGCTCTGTACAGCAACCCAGCTGGGTCGCTGTGTCGAGAGGGGAGGAGAGAGTGTGCAGCTTCCTCTCCTCCTCGCGTGCCTTCCTCTCCTCCTCGCACACCTTGCATGCCCCTTCCTCTCCTCCTCGCACACACCTTCCTCTCCTCGCACGCCTTTCTTTGAACGCACCTTCCTCTCCTCATGTCCCTTCCTCTCCTCCTCGCACGGGCCTTCCTCTCCTTGCATGCCTTCCTCTCCTTGTTCACCTTCCTCTTGCATGCCTTCATCTCCTCCTTGCACACCTTCATCTTCTCCTCGCGCACCTTCCTCTCCTCCCCACACGCCTTCCTCTCCTCCTCGCACACACTTTCCTCTCCTTCTTGCATGCCTTCATCTCCTCGCACACCTTCATCTCCTCGCGCGCCTTCCTCTCCTCCTCGCACACACCTTCCTCTCCTTGCATGCCTTCCTCTCCTTGTTCACCTTCCTCTTGTATGCCTTCCTCTCCTCCTCGCACCTTCCTCTCCTTGCATGCCTTCCTCTCCTCACACGCCTTCTTCTCCTCGTTCACCTTCCTCTTGAACACCTTCCTCTCCTCCTCGCATGCCTTCCTCTCCTCCTCATGCCCCTTCCTCTCCTCCTCGCACGCCTTTCTCTCCTCTTCACATGCCTTCTCCTCACACGTCTTCCTCTCCTCCTTGCACACACCTTCCTCTCCTAATTGCATGCCTTCCTCTCCTTGTTCACCTTCCTCTTGCATGCCTTCATCTTCTCCTCACGCACCTTCCTCTCCTCCTCACGCCTTTCTCTCCTTGTTCACCTTCCTCTTGAACGCCTTCCTCTCCTCCTCGCACGCCTTCCTCTCCTCCTCGCGCACCTTACTCTCCTCCTTGCACACTTTCCTGAGAATCAATAGGCAAAATATTTGTTTCCTCAACAGGACTTGTCCAAAACCCTGCTGTTGTACACCGTTCCAGCCGTGCAGGGCTTCTTCCGCTCCATCTCCTTGTCCCGAGGAAACAACTTGCAGGACACTCTCAGGTATGAATGGAAGGGAAGATTCAGCAGTGTCCTCTCTCAGGCATTTCATTATCAAGATTATTTTGTTTCCAAGGTTTTGTTTTGAGGGAAAGAATCTTGGCCTGTGCGGTTTGGAAGCTTTTGAAGGCAGTAACTTGAAAGAACTCACTCAGCTTCTCTTTCTGCAGAGTCCTTACTTTGTGGTTTGACTATGGCCACTGGCCTGAGGTCAACGAGGCCTTGGTGGAAGGGGTCAAGGCCATCCAGATCGATACCTGGCTACAGGTAAGGGTCTGGTTCGAGTACCAGGACTCCTTTTCTTATTAAATTAGCCCAAAAACCCAAAATCTTCAAGCCCCACCTGCTAATAATATAATATACTATATTGTATATACATATAATATTGATAATATTATAATGTAAAGCAATATAATACTAATAATAATATGATGTTATAATTATATATTTTATATTACTAATAATATTACAATATAATGGTATAGTACAATATAGTACTATATAATATTGATGTTGTACTATGCTAATAATATAATATATTGCATGTATGTATATCTTGTAAGCCGCTCTGAGTCTCCTTTGGGGTGAAAAGGGTGGCATAGAAATGTCATATATATAAATATACACACACACACACACACATATATATATACACACATATACATACATATATATGCATTTGAGGAAAAAATAGACTTAACGAATGATGCTTGACTCCGGTGTTCATTTCCGTATCCCAACCAGGTAATCCCTCAGCTCATTGCAAGGATCGATACCCCTCGCCCGTTGGTGGGCCGCCTCATTTACCAGCTTCTGACGGACATTGGCCGCTACCACCCGCAGGTGAGCTTCCCTTCCTTCACCTTTCCTCCTTTGCCGAATCTTTCTTGAGCCTCCAGACTGTTTATGCCTGTCTCCCCTCCGTCCCCAGGCTTTGATCTACCCCTTGACGGTGGCTTCCAAGTCGACCACCACTGCCCGCCACAACGCCGCCAACAAGATACTGAAGAACATGTGCGAACACAGCAACACGCTGGTCCAGCAGGCCATGATGGTGAGTTCTTCCTCCCTTTCTGGGTTTTTTTTTTAGTGTGTAATTTTTTAATTCGTCACTAGCTTGGGTACACAGCGTTGTCTGGGTAATTCGAAAAAAGTCAATTTTGTACTTGCACCAAATGCATAAGGTTGTGGGTGAACTACGACTCCCATCATGCCAGGTTAACTCCCTGAAACTCCATCAGTACTTAAAGTTTGTTATGTTTGGCAAGTTTGCTAAGTGGGGTTCAGTGTGCTCTCTGGCTGTAGGGTTAAGGGAGAGCAGTGGGCGGGGCCATGCAAATTCCACACCAATGGAGAGAGTCAGAAGCACTGGGATGCCTGTGGTGGAGGAAACACATAAAATAAACACTGGGATGTCGGTGGTAGAGGAAACAAATACAAGAAATACTGGTATGTCTGTGGTGGAGGAAACACATTCAAGAAATACTGATGGTGAAGAATAGTTTTATTGTGTTATGATGTGTTGTTTTTGTTTACTGTTTTGCTTAATGTTTTGATTTGCTTTATAATGTTATGTGTATTATTACGTTGTTGTTTTATTGAGGCCTTGGCCTTTGTAAGCCGCATCAAGTCCTTCAGGAGATGCTAGCGGGGTACAAATAAAGTTAATAAAAATAATAATCAAATGCATGAAAGAAACACTGGTATGTCTGTGGTGGAGGAAACACATGAAAGAAACACTGGGATGTCTGGTGGAGGAAACTCATGAAAGAAAAACTGGGATATCTGTGGTGGAGGAAACACATGGAAGAAACACTGGTATGCCTGTAGTGGAGTAAACACATGAAAGAAACACAGATGTCTGTGGTGGAGGAAACACATGAAATGAACACTGAGGTGTCTGTGGTGGAGGAAACATACAAGAAACACTTGAATGTCTGTGGTGGAGGAAACACATGAAAGAAACACAGATGTCTGTGGTGGAGGAAACACATGAAATAAAAACTGGGGTGCCTGTGGTGGAGGAAACACACACAAGAAACACTTGGATGTCTGTGGTGGAGGAAACACATGAAAGAAACACTAGGATGTCTGTGGTGGAGGAAACACATATAATTTAGGATGAAATTGTCCCTAAATGAACACCATCACTTGGGTGGTGGGCAGTATAGTGTTTGCAGAGGGCATTGGCAGGGCTCTAGGACATGTTTACGGTGCTGTCTATCACCTGCAGTGTCCTTGGAGGGAGGGCCTTTGGTGTCTCATGAAAAGTGGGAGCTATAGTGCTTTGGGGAGGCAGGGGCTTGTCTGCAAGCCACATACATACTTATGAGACTAGAAATGTTTGCAAGTCCCTCCACTTTTTAATTCAGCTGGAATGGGAATGGTGATGCGCTGGCTCCCTCTAGCAGTGGCTGCAGTGCTCTCATAGCCCTTGGTTGTTCTTTTTCCCTCCCAATGGGAAGGAATTTGCTCCTGCAGAGCAGCACATGGCCAGGCCATGAATCCGGCTGAAAATCCACCGGAAAGGCCACGTGCAGGAAACTGCGCCGCTTGCAACCGATAGATAGGTCTTTCTAGAAAAACACGGGTGGATTTGCAGGCCCGGCGTAGCCTTTTCCAACATGTGCCTGTCTCACATCTCCATATTTTCCTTGAAGTCGTGAGGTCTCCACTCCCAGATTTTATTTATTTATCGTGTCGGAAGCAAACTGAGAATACAGCTATAATGTATAGAAAAACAACAAAGTTAAAAAAAACCTTGACATTATACTAAATGTCCTTTGGCCACTTGGCGTGCCTCTGGTGTTGCTATAAGAAGGTCCTCCGTTGTGCATGTTTTCTGCCACTTTTGGACTCTGGCTTGCTGAAGTGTTCCTGCAAGTATATCTCTCGATCTTAGGAAGCTGTTTCTTGATTTAAGGTGTTGGCATGCTGGCTGATATCCAAACAGGGGGTGGGCCGGAGATGTCCCTGCCTTGGTCCTTTCGTAACAAACTGCTATTTCCCAACGGATGTCAGGTGGTGCAATACTGCTAGACAGGGTAATGTCTCTAGTGGTGTAAGGCATAGACATCATATGGTAATGCGGCATGTCTCATTAAGAGCCACATCCACTGTTTTGATGTGGTGACATGTATTCCACACTAGGCATGCGTATTCAGCAGCTGAGTAGCAAAGCGCAAGGGCAGATGTCTTCACTGTGTCTATTTGTGATCCTCAGGTTGTGCCAGTCAGCTTTCGTATGATATTGTTTATACCCTCCACTTTTTGCTTGATAGTCAAGCAATGTTTCTTGTAGGTCAGAGCACTATCCAGAGTGGCTCCCAGATATTTTAGTGTGCTGCAATGCTCCAGTGGGATTCCTTCCCAGATTATCCTCAGAGCTCAAAATGCTTGTCTGTTCTTAAGGTGGAAAGCATCTGTCTGTCTTTTATATGGATTAGGAATCAGCTGGTTTTCCCTATAATAGGCAGTACGAACACCCCAAGCTTCGGAGAGCTTCTGTTCAACTTCTGTTTCAAAGCTCTCTGCTGGGGTGGTGATGGCACAATCGTCAGCATAGATGAAACTCTCTGTCCATTCTGGCAGTGGCTGGTCAGTTGTGTAATTCTTAAACATTGATGGTGCAAACTTTAGAGAGCTTCTCTTCAACCATCTCAAAGCTTCCTGCTTGAGCAATGATGGCACGATCGTCAGCATAGATGGAACTCCCTGTCCCTTCTGGCAGTGGCTGGTCATTTGTATAAATGTTAAACGTTGATGGTGCAAGCTGGTTTTCCCTATAATAAGCAGTAAGAGCACCTAAAGCTCCGTAGAGCTTTTGTTCAACCATTTCAAAACTCCCTGCTTGAGCAGTGATGGCACGATTGTCAGCGTAAATGAAACTCTCTGTCTCTTTTAGTAGTGGCTGGTCATTTGTGTAACTGTTAAACATTGATGGCGCAACCTGGTTTTCCCTGTAATAGGCAGTAAGAGCACCTAAAGCTCCGTAGAGCCTTTGTTCAACCCTTTCAAAGCTCCCTGCTTGAGCGGTGATGGCATGATCATCAGCATAGATGAAACTCATGGTTTCTCTCTTCTCCGTTCCCAGGTGAGCGAAGAGCTCATCCGCGTGGCCATCCTTTGGCACGAGATGTGGCACGAAGGGCTGGAAGAGGCCTCCCGCCTGTATTTCGGGGAGAGGAACGTCAAGGGGATGTTTGAAGTGCTGGAGCCGCTGCACGCCATGATGGAGCGCGGGCCTCAGACGCTCAAGGAGACCTCCTTCAATCAGGTAGGGATTTCATCCTCCCTGTGTGGCAGCCATATTGGATCGCTCCGCAATCTGTCACAGGTTGGAAGCTGCGAGGCCGAAAATTTATTTACAGTAATTATATTTATTCCTCTGTTATTCTACAGGCTTATGGCAGAGATTTAATGGAAGCCCAGGAGTGGTGTAGGAAATACATGAAATCAGGAAACGTTAAGGATCTCACTCAGGCCTGGGATCTCTACTACCATGTTTTCCGGCGCATTTCGAAGCAATTGCCGCAGGTGAAGGGAGCAGTGCATGTTTCCCCATTATGGATTTGCCTGTATCGGTTGTTCAGTGGGAATGTAGATGCCTCCCTATTAAAGAGACTCTTCTCTTTGCCTCCGAACGAATAGCTGACCTCCTTGGAGCTCCAGTATGTCTCCCCGAAGCTCCTCATGTGCCGGGATCTGGAGCTGGCCGTCCCTGGGACCTACGACCCCAACCAGCCAATCATCCGCATCCAGTCCATCGCTCCATCGCTGCAAGTGATCACATCCAAACAGAGGCCGAGGAAGTTGACTCTAATGGGTGAGACGTTAAGAAGTTCTCAACGACCATTTCAAGGTCGTTGATAACCATTTTTGTTGCTTGGGTGGTGATGGCACGATCGTTAGCATAGATGAAACTCTCTTTCCCTTCTGGCATTGGTGTAAATGTTAAACATTGATGGTGCAAGCTGCTTTTCCCTGTAATAGGTAGTAAGAGCACCTAAAGCTTCAGAGAGCTTCTGTTCAACTGTTCCAAAGTTCCCTGCTTGGGTGGTGATGGCATGATCATCAACGTAGATTAAACTGTTTGTCCTTTCTTGTAGTGGCTAATCATTTGTGTAAATGTTAAACATTGATGGAGCAAGCTTGTTTTCCCTGTAATAGGCAGTAAGAGCACCTAAAGCTTTGGAGAGCTTTTGTTCAACGATTTCAACGCTCTCTGCTTGGGTGGTGATGGCACGATCATCAACGTAGATTAAACTCTTTGTCCCTTCTTGTAGTGGCTGATCATTTGTGTAAATGTTAAATATTGATGGAGCAAGCTTGTTTTCCCTGTAATAGGCAGTAAGGGCACCTAAAACTTTGGAGAGCTTTAGTTCAACCATTTCAACGCTCTCTGCTTGGGTGGTGATGGCATGATCGTCAGCGTAGATTTATTTATTTACGACCTGTATATACTGCCCTTCTCGCCCCGAAGGGGACTAAGAGCAGCCTTCAAGATATATATATATATATATATATATATATATATATATATATACACACACACACACACACACACACGCACGCATACATACATACATACAATATATTATATTATATTATTAGCATAGTACAATTACATGTATTACATGTAATATAAATATATAATTATAATATCGTATTATTTTTAGTAGTATTATATTGCATTACATAATATTATAAATATTATATGTACATACAATATATTATATGATTAGCATAGTACAATATCAGTATTAAATATTACTATATTGTACTATAACATATTGTATTATTATTAGCAATATTACATGTAATATAAATATATAATTATAATATCATATTATTGTTAGTAGTATTGCATGCCATTATAATATGTATTATAAATGTTATATGTATATACAATATATTATATTACATTATATTACCTTATATTATATGATTAGCATAGTACAATATCAGTATTAAATATTACTATATTGTACTATACCATTATATTGTAATAATATTAGTAATATTACATGTAATATAATATATAATTATAATATATTATTGTTAGTATTATATTACATTACGTTATAATATTATAAATATTATATATGCATATACAATATATTATATATGTATATATAATATATAATATAAATATTATATATGTATATACAATATATTATATTACATTATATTATATTATTAGCATAGCACAGGAGACAAGGCGCTCTAGATCTGAAGGATATAGAATAGACTACAATATGTCCCATGATGTGATACAGTAAGCGGTTTCCTTTAGGAGCAGGTTCTTCCTCGATTCCCTGTCCATCTTAAGAGACCTTTCTCTTCCTCTGCAGGAAGCAACGGCCACGAATTTGTGTTCCTCCTGAAAGGCCACGAAGACCTTCGTCAGGATGAACGAGTGATGCAGCTTTTTGGCCTGGTGAACACCTTGCTGGCCAATGACCCCACTTCCCTGCGTAAAAACCTCAGGTGCCTCTCTAGAAATGTATCCTTTTTTCCCTTACCAATTAGCCCATTCAAATTATGTTGGCATAAACGTGACAAAACAGGAAGCTTTATACACATGTGGTGGGAATGTGACAAGGTTCAAAAGTGTTTTAGGGAAATAATGGGTGAAATGGAAGAAATATCTAGGCAGATATCCTATAGGGAACTGGGTATTTCAAAGCTCCCTGCTTGAGTGGTGATGGCATGATCATCAGCATAGATTAAACTCTCTGTCCCTTCTGGCAGTGGCTGGTCATTTGTGTAAACGTTACACCTTGATGGAGCAAGCTGGTTTTCCCTGTAAAAGGCAGTAAGAGCACCTAAAGCTTCAGAGAGCTTCTGTCCAACCATTTCAAAGCTCTCTGCTTGAGCAGTGATGGCAAGATCATCAGCATAAATGAAACTTTCTGTCCCTTCTGGCAGTGACTGGTCATTTGTGTAAATGTTAAACATTGATTCAATGTTTGATTCAATGTTAAACATGGATTCAACCATTTCAAAGCTCTCAGCTTGAGCGTTGATGGCATGATCGTCAGTGTAGATGAAACAATCTTTTCTGTCAGTGCTTGGTCATTTGTGTAGATGTTAAACTTTGATGGTGAAAGCTGATTTTCCCTATAATGGGCAGTAAGAGCACCTCAAGCTTCGGAGAGCTTCTGTTCAACCATTTCAAAGCTCCTTGCTTGAGCATTGATGGCACGATCGTCAGCATAGATGAAACTTTGTCCCTTCTGGCAGTGGCTGGTCATTTGTGTAAATGTTAGACATTGATTCAGTGTTTGATTCAATGTTAAACATGGATTTGACCATTTCAAGCCTCTCTGCTTGAGCGTTGATGGCATGATCATCAGCATAGATGAAATTCGGGTGTTTGACTCTTTATTTATCACGTCAGAAGCGAACCAAAATACAGTTGTAATGTATTTAAAAACAGATATCCTATAAGGAACTGGGTATTTCAAAGCTCCCGACTTGAGCGTTGATGGCGTGATCGTCAGTGTAGATGAATATAAGCAGAATTATATTGTCAGGATGAACAAATTGGCTAGAAGTCAGGCGTGTAGTCAGTGATGTGTAACCTTGCATTACAGAGCTTTAACCGATCTGAATTGCCCCCAAAACATTGGCCCCAAAGCTTATTTCAAAACCTGGCCTCATTGCTTTCCTTTCCCAGCATCCAGAGATATGCAGTCATCCCCCTCTCGACAAACTCAGGCCTCATTGGCTGGGTGCCCCACTGCGACACCCTCCACGCCTTGATCCGGGACTACCGGGAGAAGAAGAAGATCCTGCTCAACATTGAGCATCGCATCATGTTGCGGGTAAGGCCTCAGACTGTGGCGAATGGCCAGAAGGCCTTTGTGGAAGAAGAAGAAGATGGTACGCCATCTCTTTCAGTAGAGGGTGGCAGGTGAACAGCACAGCTCTCTGGCATAATTTTTGGATTGTAATAAGGTCTCTTACATAGCAGTATTTCTACTAGCAGGTTCCAGGCCAAACAGATGCTCAAAGCAAGCTCATGTCGCTCCATTCTCTCCCGCAGTTCCTCTTAGCCCGACCTCAAGAAGCCATATTGGGGTCCTGGAGGAAAACGTGACCGTGGCTAAAAGCGGTCACGTCTCTCGCTTCTTTTTCCAGATGGCTCCCGACTACGATCACCTCACTCTGATGCAGAAGGTGGAGGTGTTTGAACACGCCGTGAATAACACTGCGGGCGATGACCTGGCCAAGCTGCTCTGGCTGAAGAGCCCCAGCTCGGAGGTACAGCCGGCACGGATGCTGTGAATAACTTTTCAATAACTTTAAATCCGTGTTTCTCAACTTGGGGGTCGCGAAGGGATTTCAGAGAGGTCACCCACGTATTTCTGAGGGTCTTGGGAACCCCTTTGGCATAGAAGGCTGAAGATCTCTCCGCCTGTCCTTCCCTTCCTTTTTGGAAACAGGCAGCGAATCCTCCCACCAAAAGCCTTCCTCCACTGCGATTGGCTGGCCTCTCAGCCAAGAGAGGGCTGTTTCTGAGATTCCAAGCTGAGAGGGGAGAGCAGGCATGCTCAGCATATGTGTGGGCCAGGGAGAGCAGGCAAGGCTGGAGGGAGGCTCGTGGCAGTGTGTTCCTTCAAGGCATAGCCCACCTCTGCTGTGATTGGCTGGCCTCTCAGCCAAGGGGAGAGCTGTTTCTGAGACTCCAAGCGGGGAGGGGACAGCAGGCATGCTCAGCACATGGCAGCGTGGTGCGCATGTGCAGGCCAGGGAGAGCAGGCAAGGCTGGAGAGAGGCTCGTGCCAGCGTGTCCCTTCAAGGCATAGCCCTCTTCTGATGTGATAGGCTGGCCTCTCGGCCAAGGGGATATTTCTGCAACTTCAAGCAGGGAGGGGAGAGCAGGTGTGCTCGGTGTATGGCAGCGTGGTGCACATGTGCAGGTGAAGGAGAACAGGCAAGGCTGGAGAGAGGCTCATGCCAGTGTGTCCCTTCAAGGCATAGCCCTCTTCTGCTGTGATTGACTGGCCTCTCAACCAAGTGGAGGGATGTTTCTGAGACTCCAAGCAGGGAGGGGAGAGCAGGCATTCTCAGCGTATGGCAACGTGGTGTACATGTGTGGGTGAGGGAGAGCGGGCAAGGCTGGACGGAGACTTGTGCCAGTGTGTCCCTTCAGGCATAGCTCTCCTCTGATGTGATTGTCTGGCCTCTCAACCAAGTGGAGGGATGTTTGTGAGACTTCAAGCAGGGAGAGGAAAGCAGGCATTCTCAGTGCATGACAGTGTGGTGCACATGTGCAGACCAGGGAGAGCAGGCAAGGCTGGAGGGAGGCTCGTGCCAGTGTGTCCCTTCAGGCACAGCCCTCCTCTGCTGTGATAGGCTGACTTCTCAGCCAAGGGGATGGATGTTTCTGAGACTCCACACAGGGAGGGGAGAGCGAGCATGCTCAGCGTATGTGTGGAGCCAGGGAGAGCAAGTAAGGTTGGAGGGAGGCTCGTGCCAGTGAGTCCCTTCAAGACATAGCCCTCCTTTGCTGTGACAGGCTGGCCTCTTGGCCAAGGGGAAATCTATTTCTGAGACTCCACACAGGGAGGGGAGAGCAGGCATTCTCAGCTTATGTGTGGGCCAGGTAGAGCAGGTAAGGCTGGAGGGAGGCTCGTGCCAGTGTGTCCCTTCAAGACATAGCCCTCCTCTGCTGCGATTGACTGGCCTCTTGGCCAAGGGGAAATCTATTTCTGAGACTCCACACAGGGAGGGGAGAGCAGGTTTGCTCAGCATATGTGTGGGCCAGGGAGAGCAGGTAAGGCTGGAGGGAGGCTCGTGCCAGTGTGTCCCTTCAAGACATTGCCCTCCTCTGCTGTGATTGACTGGCCTCTCAGCCAAGGGGAGATCTATTTCTGAGACTCCACACAGGGAGGGGAGAGCAGGCATGCTCAGTGTATGGCAGCGTGGTGCACATGTGCAGGCCAGGGAGAGCGGGCAAGGCTGGAGGGAGGCTCACACCAGCAAGTCCCTTCAAGGCAGGGAGTTCTTTCTGGGAAGTTTGGCCCAATTCTATCGTTGGTGGGGTTCAGAATGCTCTTTGATTGTAGTTGAACTATAAATCCCAGCAACTACAACTCCCATTGGCTAACTAACAAACAAAGGGGGTTACATTTTTACTCAGCAGTCACATTACCCATACACATTAATCTATCCTCATGTATTCCAAAACTGATTCTGATGCACTACTTCGATCCACTTCCTGCTCTCTTTTCCATTGCAGGTGTGGTTTGACCGCAGAACCAATTACACTCGTTCGCTGGCGGTGATGTCCATGGTCGGCTATATCCTGGGCCTCGGGGACAGGTGAGTGAAACAGACCCTTGTTTTCCTTGAAAGACGTATCATAAGAGTGTGGATGTTTTCAAATAATGTTTTGGAGGCCTCCTTGTGTCCCACTCTGGGAGAAGGTGCAATGAATCAACCCCACGGGACACGGAAACACACAGCAAAGGTGGTGTGGCCAAGGCTTCACGGAAAATAATGTGTGCTGTGCTCCTCCTTCCGCAGGCATCCCTCCAACCTCATGCTCGACCGACTCAGTGGGAAGATTCTCCACATTGACTTCGGAGACTGCTTTGAGGTGACTTGGGACTGGGAGGGAACCAGTCAGTAAACAACAGTGAAGCCAGCATTGTAGGACTAGAAAGAGGGAAGGAAAGAAGGAAGGAGGGAGGGAGGGAAAGAAAGAGGGGGGGGGGAAGCGGGAAAGAAGGAAAGGAGGGAAGAAAGGAGGAAGGAAAGGAGGGAGGGAAGGAATGAAGGAAGGAAAGGAGAGATGGAAAGAGGGAAGAAAGGAAAGGAGGAAGGGAAAGATGAATGGAGGGAGGGAGGAAAAGAAGGAAGGAGGGAAGGAAGGAAGGAAGGAAGGAAGGAAAGAAGGAAGGCAGAAGGGAGGGAAAGACGAAGGAAGGAAAGAAGGAAGGAGGGAAGGAAGGAAAGAAGAAGGGAGGGAGAGAAAGAGGGAAGGAAGGAAAAAGGAAGGAGGGAAAGAATGAGGGAGGGAAGGAAAGAAGGAGGGAGGAAAGAGAAAGAAAGAAGGAAGGAAGAGATAGAAAGAGTGGAAAGGAGGGAAGGAAGGGAAGGAGGGAGGGAAGGAAGGAAAGAAGAAGGGAGGGGAGAAAGAGGGAAGGAAGGAAAGAATGAGGGAGGGAATGAAGGAGGGAGGGAAAGAGAGAGGGAAGGAAAGAAGGAAGGAAGAGATGGAAAGAATGGAAAGGAGGGAAGGAGGGAAGGAAGGGAGAGATGGAAGGAAGGGAGAGATGGAAGGAAGGGAGAGATGGAAAGAGTGGAAAGGAGAGAGGGAGGGAGGGAAGGAAGGAAGGAAAGATGGGAAGGGGGAAAGAATGAGGGAGGGAAGGAAAGAAGGAGGGAGGGAAGGAAGGAAGACAGGAAGGAAAGAAAGAAAGGAGGAGGGAGGGAAGGAAGGAAAGAAGGAAGGCATGAGGGAGGGAAAGAAGGAAGGAAGGAAGAGATGGAAAGAGTGGAAAGGAGGGAAGGAAGGAAAGATGGGAAGGAGGGAAAGAATGAGGGAGAGAAGGAAAGAAGGAAGAGAGGAAGGAAGGAAAGAAAAGAGGAGGGAGGGAAAGACGGAAGAAAGGAAAAGAGGGAGGGAAGGATGGAAGGCCAGAAGCATAGAAAGAAGGAGGAAGCAATGGATGGAAGGCAGGAAAGAAGAAGCAAGGGAAGGAAGGGAAAAAAAAGAAAGTCTGTCAGTCTCCCATTCCTGCTAACCAAACAGTGTCTTTTCTCCCTCCTTGGTTCTTAGGTTGCCATGACCAGAGAGAAGTTCCCGGAGAAGATTCCCTTCAGGCTGACTCGGATGTTGACAAACGCCATGGAGGTAAAAAAAAAAAAAGGGGGGGGGGGGGGGACCATGACTGGAGAAGACGTATTTCTTACGAGATAAACAAAAAATGAGGATTCCACCTCAAAGCTGTAACTGATGTGCACCTCCTGTTTCCGCAGGTGACCGGATTGGATGGCAACTACAGGATCACCTGCCACACCGTCATGGAGGTCTTGCGGGAGCACAAGGACAGCGTCATGGCCGTGCTGGAGGCCTTTGTGTACGACCCTTTGCTAAACTGGAGGCTCATGGACAGTAAGTAAGGCCGAGGCAGGCCAGGAGTCTGATTCCGGATCCGTACGCATCCTTTTCCTTCTCGAAATGATTCTGTTGCAGCCAACGCAAAATCTTGTTGACCCCTTGCTAGCTATCTCTGATCTGTGGCATGAGCAGGAATGGCAAACTATTTCCAAGGCTTTACCCTCCCTTTCTTTATCTTTAAGCAGCGAACACAAAAGGCAATAAGCGGTCCCGGACTCGGACGGACTCCTATTCAGCGGGCCAGTCAGTAGGTAAGTAATGCTGAAGCCCTTCTTTTGTCGTTCTGCGTGAATTAGGCCTCGTTCGTCCAAGGAAATCCTTAGCATCGCTTTTTTTGTCCTTCCATCTGAACCCCCTCTCTCTCTCTCTTCCAATTAGAAATGTTGGACAGCGTGGAGCTGGGGGAAACGGCTCATAAAAAACCGGGGACCACGGTGCCTGAATCAATCCATTCCTTCAGTAAGTCTGCCTGCTTCCCTCCTTTTTTATTGTTTGTTTGAGCCATTCTACAAAATCGTCAGTGAAGCCATCACCCTTTTCACTCGACTCCTTCTCTAATGTTGCAGTTTCTGGCTCCTCTGACCGACTTTGAAGCCGTGCACTTTCTGAGTCAAATTTCTCACAGAGAGAAGCATCATTCCTCTGACTTGAATTTCCTCACTTCGTGCCCCAGAAAATCCCACAATCCTGTCCAAATTGTCAGTGAACCTGTCACTCTCTTCACCCAACTCCTTTTCTAATGTTGCAGTTTTTGGCTCCTCTGATTGACCTTGAAGCCCTGCACTTTCTGTGTCAGATTTCTCACACAGAGAAGCATCATTCCCCTGACTTGAATTTCCTCACTTTGTGCCCCAGAAAATCCCACAATCCTGTCCAAATTATCAGTGAACCTGTCGCCCTCTTCACCCAACTCCTTTTCTAATATTGTGGTTTCTGGCTCCTCTGACTGACCTTGAAGCCCTGCACTTTCAGAGTTAGATTTCTCACACAGAGAAACATCATTCCCCTGACTTGAGTCTTCATCACATTGTGCCCCAGACAATCCCACAATCCTCTCCAAATTATCAGTGAACCTGTTGCCCTCTTCACCCAACTTTTCTAATATTACGGTTTCTGGCTCCTCTCACCGACTTTGAAGCCCTGCACTTTCCGAGTTAGATTTCTCACAAAGAGAAGCATAATTCTCCTGATTAGAATCTTTATTGCTTTGTTCCCCAGGAAATCCCACAATCCTCTCCAAATCATCACCCTCTTCACCCAACTCCTTATCTAATGTTGCAGTTTCTGGCTCCTCTGACCAATCTTGACTCTAACCCTTGTTCTCTCGTTTCCGCTTTCCAGTTGGAGACGGTCTCGTCAAACCAGAGGCTCTGAACAAAAAGGCTATACAGATTATCAACAGAGTCCGGGATAAACTCACCGGTGAGTGAGGACTAATGAAAGAAATAATGTCATGCATTTTGTTTGTATTAAGGAAGTAACGCTACACATCCCAACTATAAGGAAAGACAGGCTGTCTCTGTCCCTCATACAAATAAGTCTTTATGAGGATGGAGCAGAAAGGGAACCCCAAGGGCCATCCAGTCCAGCCCCCTTCTGCCAGGCAGGAAGACACCACCCAATCCCTCCTGACAGATGGCCATCTAGTCTGTTTAATATCTTCCGACTCTGAATGCTAGAGTCGGAAGGTACCCTAAAGGTCATTCAGTCCTGCCAGGTAGGAAGACACCACCCAATCCCTCCCGACAGATGGCCATCCAGTCGGTTTCAAAACCCTAGACTCTGAATGCTTGAGTTATAAAGTACCCTCAAGGTCATCCAATCCAGTTCCCTTCTGCCTGGCAGGAAGACACCATCCGATCCTTCCTGATAGATGGCCATCAGGTGTATTTTCCAAACCCCCGGATTTTGAATGGTAGCGTTGGAAGATACCCTAAAGGTCATCCAGTTCTTTTGCCAGGCAGGAAGGCACCATCCAATCCCTCCTGATAGATGACCATCCAGTCTCTGTTTTAAAAACCCCCAGGGAAGGAAACTCAGTAAGTAACTTAAAGGTCACCAAGTCCAGTTTCTTTCTGCCCAACACGATGCAATCCCTCCTGACAGATGGCCATTCAGAAATCCCCCCATTGGCGCTGTTTTGTCCTTCCATTCGACCATAAAAGCCAATTTGTCTTTCTTTCCTACAAAGGGCGGGACTTCTCCCACGACGAAACGCTGGACGTGCCCACGCAAGTGGAGCTGCTCATCAAGCAGGCCACCTCCCACGAGAACCTCTGCCAGTGCTACATCGGGTGGTAAGCGGGGACCGTTGGAAACGGCTCATTGCTAGGTCCAAATGATGTTGCAGTTTCTGGCTCCTCTAACCAACCTTGAAGCCCTGCACTTTCTGAGTCAGAGTGAAGCATCATTTCCCCTGACTAAAATCTTCATCACTTTGTTCCCCAGGCAATCCCACAATCCTCTCCAAATCATCAGTGAACCCATCACCCTCTTATGTATTGTATTGTTATGTATTGTTAATTATGCTTTTATGTCTAATTGTGGTTTTAATTTTGTAATTTGTTATGTAATGGCTTCGGAATGGGGCCAATTGTAAGCCGTCCTGAGTCCCCCTCCAGGGGTTGAGAAGGACGGGATAGAAATGCGAGAAATAATAATAATAATAATAATAATAATAATAATAATAATAATAATTCACACAACTCCTTATCTAATGTTGCAGTTTCTGGCTCCTCTGACCAAGCTTGAAGCCCTGCATTTTCTGTGTCAGATTTCTCACAGAGAGAAGCATCGTTCCCCTGATTTAAATTTCCTCACTTTGTGCCCCAGAAAATCCCACAATCCTGTCCAAATTGTCAGTGAACCCATCACCCTCTTCACCCAACTCCTTATCTAATGTTGCAGTTTCTGGCTCCTCTAACCAACCTTGAAGTCCTGCACTTTCCGAGTCAGATTTCTCACAGAGAGAAGCGTCATTTATTTTTATTTATTTATTTGGAGTGCTTCTACCCCGCCCTTCTCAACCCCCTAGGGGGGACTCAGGGCAGCTTACAAAAAAAGGCACACTTCGATGCCCAACACATTCCCGTGGACTAAAATCTTCATCATCATCATCATCATTATTATTATTATTATTATTATTATTATTATTATTATTTACTTATTGGCCTGTAGAGATGGGGAGCATGTGACCCACCCAATTAGGCCCATTTCAAGCGCCCCTCCTTGACTAGGCAATTGGGGATACTGGGCATTGTAGTGCTCCATTTGGAGATGCTCCTAAATCCGAAAATCATTTATTCGAGTCGCTCTTTCTTTCTTCCAGGTGCCCTTTTTGGTGATGTGAGACCCCGAACGAGGCGCCAACCAGTCCTCTCTGTCCTTGAGACTTTCCACAGGGCGACGAGGGGAAAACAGAACACCTTTTTGTCAAATTATTTTCGAACTGCAAGTTGAGAAAAACGTCAGTTTCTCATTCCAATTTGTTTTGAGACGAAGGCAAGCGGTTACCTGGACGAACAGAATTCGAGTTGTTTCGAAACGAAGGCAAGCGGGTACCTGGACGAACAGAATTCGAGTTGTTTCGAAACGAAGGCAAGCGGGTACCTGGACGAACAGAATTCAAGTTGTTTCGAGACGAAGGCAAGCGGTTACCCGGATGAACAGAATTCAAGTTGTTTTCAGACAAAAGCAAGTGGGTACCCAGACGAACGGAACGAAAGACGAGCGGAAGCCTTGGATTTTGCTTTCTAAGACACGACTTGGGGACGGAGTAGGGAAGCCTTGACTCCAACCCAAACGATTGCCTTGCTTTGCCTCCAAATGTGATGTCTTTGGGGGCCGGCCTTTGCATGGAGAGTCCCAACGGTTTCTAGGAATGGGATATTGACACAGATAACGTTTGCATCGCTTTGTGGGGGGGTTTATGACTCCACGCTGAGGAAACTGTTCGTCTCGAGCGTATAACCAGTCGTGGGTTTGGATGAGGAGGAAACGGATGACTGAAACACTAAGGGGAACGTCGCGATGTTGACGAACGGAGCCGAGGAACAATGAAACACCGTGCAATGCCATCTTGTAGTCTCATATTTTGGTGCCAATAAACCGCGGCCGACCACCCTGAGCCCTCTTTGTGTCTTGCATGAAAATAATAATAATAATAATAACAATAGAAATAATAATAATAGATAATAATAACAACAGCCAGCAGAGTGTCTACTGTGGACTCATCTTGCTGTGTTTCAAATAATAATAATAATAATAATAATAATAATAGAAATAATAATAATAAATAATTAAATAAAAGGAGGAATTTTCTTATAAGAGTAATAATAAATATAAAACAATAAAAAATCTCTAAAACCAAGGGGGGAAATGTTATTATTTAATAATATTAGTAACGGTAAAGGTTTCCCTATGGTATAGTCGTGTCTGACTCTGGAGGGTGGTGGTCATCTCTGTTTCCAAGCCAAAGAGCTGGCGTTGTCCGTAGATGCCTTCAAGGTCATTAGCCAGCATGCCTGCATGGAGTGCTGTAGACTTCCCGCAGAAGCGGTACTTATTGATCTGTTATTGACCGGGACTGCCTCCCACCTGGAAACCAATGTTCTCATTGCGGGAGAACATGCGGATAAAGCATCGGGCTCCACAGCCACCTATGGACCTTCCGCCAAGACGATACACTTGGAGGAAATAAGTGGCACTGTATGAAAATTTGAGCATTCTTTTGCATTTCCCTTTTTTGGTATGAGGATAGAAGTTGACTTTTTCCCCCAATCTGACAGCCATTCTTGTGTTTTCCATATTTATATCTATATCTATAAGAAAAGAGAATGTTTGTATGTGGAGGAGGGAGAGCGGACAGAGGGAGGGTGGAGGGAGGTGTATGTGGCAGCTTTCTGATTGGTTGCCACTGTGGTACAATTTGCATATGGTCTCTGATTGGCCAGCCTCAACATTCCAAGATTCTGAGGTGACAGAGGAGAGGAAAAGGCCTGAGGCTGTGTTGGAAAATTACCTATACAGACCAAACTTGGCACACAGAGCCCGCAAGACCCACTCTACATCCTACTGCAGTTTGGAGGAGGATGGACCATGGATGATGGGACTTGCAGTACCATCACTCACTTCCTGAGGCCACAGCAACACTCATCCAAATACCAATAAAGACCAAACTTGGCACAGGGAGCCCCCATGGCCAACTCAACATTCTGATAAGGTTTGGGGGAAGACAGACTATTGATGATGGGACTTGCAGTACCTTAACTCACTTTCTGAGACCACTGTGACCCTCATCCAATGACTGATCAAGACCAAACTTGGCACACAGAGCCCCCATGACCCACTCTCCATTCTGGTGCAATTTGGAGGAGGATGGACCACAAATGATGGGACTCGCAGTACCTTCACTAATTTCCTGAGACCACTGCGAGCCATATAAATAACTGATAAAGACCAACCTTGATGCACAATTCCTTTCTCAAATAACCCGGGCAGCTCCAGGTCCTCAAGCTAGTATATTATAAGCATAGCACAATATTCGTATTTTTCCCATCGTGGTCAACTGTGAATCGCACATGGTATATTATTATATTGTACTATATTATTATACAAGACACATAATAACTACCAGTATATTATACTATTAGTATTATATAATATATTGTACTACTATATCATAAGTTGTAGCATATATAACACATATTTTATTATTATATAATATATTATTGTATTGTACTATACTGCGATCTTATTAGTAATATTACATGTAATATCTAATATTATTATATATTATTATCTTGTAGTATATTATCATACCATGAGATACATAATACACTACCAGTATATTATACTATTAGTATTATATAATATATTGTACTATTATATCATAAGTTGTAGTATATGTAACACATACTATAACATATATTATTATATAATATATTATTATATTGCACTATACCACTATACTGCAATATTATTAGTAATATTACATAATATACAATCATTACATTATTATATTGTACTATATTATCATATTACAAGATAGATAACTACCAGTATATTATACTATTAGTATTATATAATATATTGTACTGCTATATCATAAGTTGTAGCATATACAACACATAATATATTTTATTATTATATAATATATTATTATATTGTACTATACCACTATACTGCGATATTATTAGTAATATTACATGTAATATCTAATTATATTATTATATATTATTATTTTGTACTATATTATTATACCACAAGGTACATAATATACTACCAGTATATTATACTATTATTGTACTACTATATCATAAGTTGTAGTATATATAATCTATATAAATAAAAATGTAATGTTCGTTTGTGGGATTAACATAATTCAAAAACCACTGGACAAATTGACACCAAATTTGGACACAAGACACCTCTCAGGCCAACGAGTGACCATCACTCATAAAAACACTGAAAAACACAGCGGAAGAATCTTAAAAAGCAAAAAAAAGTAAATAATACATTACAGTGCATGCACAAAACTACACATATACAAATAGACACATATACACACACACAAAACACATATACACAGACGGCCAGAGCAACACGTGGCAGGGGATGGCTAGTCATTGATATATCATTGAGCCATGGTGATTAATAATATTAAAAATACTACTAATAATATCCTGGAAGCTGAAGTTTTGCCTTTGGTCTCCTCTGACATCTGGGCCATTATGGCTTAAAATTACCACAAAAAAATATTCACTATTTTTCCAAAAAAAATTTGAGATTATTTTGGAGAATATTTATTATTATTATTATTATTTCCCCATTATTTCTGTCATTAATTCAGAAAATATTTTTACTATTACTTTGATTTTTCCCCATTATTTTGGAGAATATTTTTGTCTCATTATTTTGATTTTTTCCATTTTTAAAATTATTTTGGAGAATATTTTTTATCATTACTTTGATTTTTTTCCCCATGATTTTTGCCATTATTTTGAGAAATAGGTGCGGTTTCCACTCTGTCCACAGGATGGCAGCACAGAGGCGCCTCCACGGCTCAAAGGCGCATTTCCCTCTCTGGCCACTTGATGGCAGCAAAGGCTAGCATACCAGCTTCTCAAGGCAAGTGCAAATATTCCTGTGTCCACAGGAGGGCGGCATCCGGTGGACAGGGAGGGAAGTGCACCCTTGAGCCTGGGAGGGCGCCTCTGTGCTGCCATCATGTGGACATTGTGGAAAACAGCACCTCGAGATTGAAAGTCAAGTGTACAATGTTCCCTCACTCATGGCGGGTGTTACCTCCCAAGACCACCCGCGATAAGTGAAAATCCCCCAAGTAGGGTTGAAAAATTTATAGGTAGGTAGGTAGGTAGATAGATGCATAGGTAGGTTGGTAGGTAGGTGGATGGATGGATAGGTAGGTAGGTGGGTAGATATATAGATTGATGGATGGATGGATGGATGGATGGATAGGTAGATGGATGGATGGATAGGTAGATGAATCGGTAGGTAGATAGGTAGACGGATAGGTAGGTAGGTGGATGGATGGATAGGTAGGTGGGTAGATAGATTAATCGGTAGGTAGGTAGATGGATAGGTAGGTAGATGGATAGATAGGTAGGTGGGTAGATAGATTAATCGGTAGGTAGGTAGACGGATAGGTAGGTAGGTGGATGGATGGATAGGTAGGTGGGTAGATAGATTAATCGGTAGGTAGGTAGACGGATAGGTAGGTAGGTGGATGGATGGATGGATGGATAGGTAGGTAGGTAGGTGGGTGGGTGGGTAGATATATAGATTGATGGATAGGTAGGTAGGTAGATAGGTGGGTAGATAGATGAATCAGTAGGTAGATAGGTAGGTGGGTAGATATATAGATTGATGGATGGGTAGGTTGGTTGGTAGGTAGATAGATTAATAGGTAGATAAATGGATCTGTTGGTAGATAGGTGGATGGATAGATAGATGGATATGTAATTAGGTAGGTAGGTAGGTAGGTAAGTAGGTAGATGAATAGGTAGGTAGGTAGATGGATAAATAGGTAGATATATGGATCTGTTGGTAGGTAGGTAAGTATGTAGGTAGATTGATAGATAGGTTGGTAGGTAGGTAGATAAATAAATAGGAAGATATATGGATCTGTAGGTAGGTAAGTAGGTAGGTGGGTAGATAGATGGATAGGTAGGTAGGAAGATGGATAGGTAGGTAGGTAGGTAGGTAGATGGGTCGATAGGTAGGTAGATGGATAGGTAGGTAGGTAGATGGATAAATAGGTAGGTAGGTAGGTAGGCAGATGGATAGGTAGGTAGATGGATAGGTAGGTTAGTAAGTACATAGGTGGGTAGATAGATGTCTAGGTAGGTAGATGCATTGGTGGGTTAGTAAGTACATAGGTGGGTAGATGGATAGGTAGATAGATGGATAGGTTGGTTGGTAGATAGATAGGTGGATAGGTAGATAAATGGATGGATAGGTAGATGGATAGATGGATAGGTATGTAGATGGATAGGTTAGTAAGTACATAGGTGGGTAGATAGATGGATAGGTAGGTAGATGGATAGCTAGGTAGATGGATAGGTAGGCAAGTAAGTACATAGGTGGGTAGATAGCTGGATAGGTAGGTAGATGGATGGATGGATTGGTAGGTAGATGGATAGGTTAGTAAGTACATAGGTGGGTAGATAGATGGATAGCTAGGTAGATGGATAGGTAGATAGATGGATAGGTAGGCAAGTAAGTACATGGGTGAGTAGATAGATGGATAGATTTATAGATGGATGGATGGATGGATAGATAGATGATGAGGTAGATAGCTGAATAGATGGATAGATAGGTAGATGGATAGGTAGGTTAGTAAGTACATAGGTGGTTAGATAGATGGATAGGTAGGTAGATGGATAGGTAGGTTAGTAAGTACATAGGTGGTTAGATAGATGGATAGATAGACAGCTGAATAGATGGATAGGTAGGTTAGTAAGTACATAGGTGGGTAGATAGATGGATAGGTAGGTAGATGGATGGATAGATGGATAGGTAGGTAGATGGATAGATAAATGGATAGGTAGTTAGATGGATAGCTAGGTAAATGGATAGGTAGATGGATGGATAGATGGATAGGTAGATAGATGGATAGGTAGGTAAGTAAGTACATAGGTGGGTAGATAGATGGATAGGTAGATGGATAGATGGATAGGTATGTAGATGGATAGGTTAGTAAGTACATAGGTGGGTAGATAGATGGATAGGTAGGTAGGTAGATGGATGGATAGATGGATAGGTAGGTAGATGGATAAATAAATGGATAGGTAGTTAGATGGATAGCTAGGTAAATGGATAGGTAGATGGATGGATAGATGTATAGGTAGATAGATGGATAGGTAGGTAAGTAAGTACATAGGTGGGTAGATAGATGGATAGGTAGGTAGATGGATAGCTAGGTAGATGGACAGGTAGGCAAGTAAGTACATAGGTGGGTAGATAGATGGATAGGTAGGTAGGTAGATGGATAGATGGATAGGTATGTAGATGGATAGGTTAGTAAGTACATAGGTTGGTAGATAGATGGATAGGTAGGTAGATGGATGGATGGATTGGTAGGTAGATGGATAGGTAGGCAAGTAAGTACATAGGTGGGTAGATAGATGGATAGCTAGGTTGATGGATAGGTAGATGGATGGATAGGTGGATAGGTAGGTAGATGTATGGATATCCTAGTCTTGCTTTTGGGTATTTCTATGAACCAACCCAGGGGAGAGTGGTGGGGGGGGAGAGGCGCGGAGTGCGCGTGCGCGGGGCAGCCCGAATGAGGGGCGCTCAGGTGCGGCGAGGGGCGGGAGAAGGAGGGGGGAGGGGGGCTGGAGGAGCGGCCAATGGGAGCCCGGCAAAGCGGGTGGGGGGCGCCCACGTGACCGAAGGCCTGTCCCCGCCCGCCTCCTCCTGGCTCAGTGCGGCTCTGGAGGCCGAAGCGGGAGGAGCGCGCCTCTTTAGGTCCAGTCTTCCCCTCACCCTCCCCTCAGAGGCTTCGCAGGTGAGACCCCCACCCACTCAGCCACCCACCCACCCAAGGAGGGAAAGGCAGAGGCTTCCTGAGCATGCGCAGAGCGCCCAGGACCACTCTGGCCCTTTGGGATGCCCTCAATGCGGCAAGAGGAGGAGGAGGAGGGGTGAGGGGAAACCATGCCATATATTACTATTATTATTACTATTATTATTATTATTATTATTATTATTATATCATTAGCTATATTATCATCCTTCATTACATTTTATTTTCATTTATTTTATTTTACATATTTATTTATTTTTATTATTTTATGTTATATTTTCTAATTTTTTTGCATTAGATTTTTTTTAATCTTGGTATTATATTTTTATATTATTACGTGTTATATTTTATTTATATTTATTTTATTATTATACATTATTATTATTATATCATTAGCTATATTATCATCCTTAATTACATTTTATTTTCATTTATTTTATTATATATACATATATATAATATATATATTATTTTAGATTATATTTTCTATTGTTATGTATTACATATTACTTTTGTTTATTTTGTTTATATTCCTATTATATTGTTACTTGTTATATTCTTTTTATTTCATTAATATATATGTTATATATTATTATTTTATATCATATATTATTTTATTTATTTTTATTATTTTATGTTATATTTTCTATTTTTTTGCATTAGATTTTTTTTATCGTAGTATTATATTTTTTTCTATTATAATATTACTTGTTATATTTTATTTATTAATATATATATATATTATTTTATATTTTATATTATTTTAATTATTTTATTATTTGATATTACATTTTCTATTGTTATGCATTAGATTTTTTATTTTGGAATTATATTTTTATATTATTACATGATTTATTTTATTTATATTTATTTTAATGTTATAAGTTATTATATTATATACACTGTATAAAATATATATTAATAATATATTATTTATTTATTTATTTATAAATAAATAAATAAATATATACACTGTATAAAATATATATTAATAATATATAATTATATTTTATGATCATGTATTCTTATATTATGTGTTTTATATATTATATAATAATGTTGTACACATTTATTTTATATTACATATTATTTTATAGTTGTATTATTTTATCTATTTTATTATATTTTCTATTATTATGTATCACATATTATTTTTATTTATTTTGGTATTATATTTTTTCCTATTATATTATATAATTACATGTTATATTTTATTTATATTTATTTTATTATTATACATTATTATATTATTAATATACACTTTATACATTATATAAAGTGTATATTAATAATATATAACTATGATTATGTATTATTGCATTATATGTTTTATATATTAATGTATACATTTATTTTATTTCATAATACATATTATTTTATATTCTATATTATTTTATTTATTTTTATTATTTTAGATTATATTTTCTATTGTTATTTTGATATATGTTTCCTATTATATTATATAATTACATGTTATATTTTATTTGTATTTATTTTATTATTATACATTATTATTATATTACATACATTATATAAAGTGTATATTAATAATATATAAATATGATTATGTATTAATTGCATTATATTTTTATATATTAATGTATACATTTATTTTATTTCATAATACATATTATTTTGATTATTTTACATTTTCTATTGTTATGCATTTTATATTATTTTTATTTATTTTTGGCATTATATTATATTTTTTCCTTTTATTTTATTACTAGTTATATTCTATTTATATTTATTTTATTATTATACGTTATTATATACACTATAAATATATATAGTAATATTTTATTATTTTAGATTATATTTTCTATTGTTATGCATTTTATATTATTTTTATTTATTTATTTTGGTATTATTTTTTTCCTTTTATTACTGGTTATATTTTATTTATATTGATTTTATTATTATACGTTATTATATTATATACACTATAAATATATATAGTAATATTTTATTATTTTAGATTATATTTTCTATTGTTATGCATTTTATATTATTTTTATTTATTTATTTTGGTATTATTTTTTTCCTTTTATTACTGGTTACATTTTATTTATATTTATTTTATTATTATATGTTATTATATTATATACACTATAAAATATATGTTAAGAATATATAATTATATTTTATTATCATGTCTTAGATATGTTTTGTATATTATATAATACTGTATTATATATATATATATATATATATATATATATATATAATGTTATATTATTTGCAAAAATATAAATAATATAATATTATGTAATATATATTATATTTTGGGAAATGGTAGATTTTCGTGAAGCCCAAAACAGTGGATTGACTACAAACATGTATACATATACATATATATTTATAGTACGTTATATTATATGCAAAAATATAAATAATATATTATAATATGTGATATGATATAATATAATATAATATATTTTGGCAAATAGTTGATTTTCATGAAGCCCAAAAGAGTGGATTGACTACAAATCAAATAGTGTTATATTATATTATGTTATGTTATATTATTATTTCGTTCGTTTGTACGTTGTGGGTTCTACGTTGTATGTTGTCTTGCATTTTAGCATTGCGAGAGTCTCTTGAGAGAGGAAAGTGGGGCATCCGTCTTCTTCTGTGGCTGTTATTAGTATGGCCAAATATTCCTATTTTTCTGGTTTTTTCGTGGCTGAATATTCTTTTTCTGCTATTCTTTTGTTGTTATTGCTGAATATTCTTGATATTCTGTTATTTATGGCTGAATATTATGATTGTTCTGGGTGGCGACCTGGCCATGTTCCAGAAGCATTCTCTCCTGACGTTTCGCCCATATGTACAGCAGGCATCCTCACAGGTTGGAAGCGAGGCAAATGGTGTTTGTATATATCCCCCTGGAATGATGTCCAGGGTGGGAGAAAGAACCCTTGTCTGTTGGAGGCAAGTGTGAATGTTGCAATTGACAGCCTTGATGCGCATTGAATGGCCTTGCAGCTTCAAAGCCTGGCTGCTTCCCGCCTGGGGGAATCCTTTGCTGGGAGGTGTTAGCTGGCCCTGATTGTCTCCTGTCTGGAATTCTCCTGTTTTCTGAGTGTTGTTGTTTATTTATTGATTATAGAGGATTTTTTTAAATACTAGGAGTCTGATTGTGTTCCTTTTAATGGTCCACGTGCTTCTTGTGGATTTCAATGGCTTCTCTGTGACATGGTGGTTGTCAGAGTGGTCCACCATTTCTGTCATCTCTAATAATATGTGGTGGATTAGGAATCAGCTGCCTTTCCCTGTAATAGGCAGTAAGAGCACCTAAAGCTTTGGAGAGCTTCTGTTTAGTCATTTCAAAGCTCTCTGCTTGGGTGGTGATGACACGATCGTCAGCATAGATAAAACTCTCTGTCCCTTCTGGCAGTGGCTGACCATTTGTGCAAATGTTAAGCATTGATGGAGCAAACTGGTTTTCCTTGTAATTGGCACCCAAAGTTTCCCAGAATTTCTGAACAACCATTTCAAAGCTCTCTGCTTGACAGTGATGGCAGGATCATCAGCATATATGAAACTTTCTGTCCCTTCTGGCAGTGGATGGTCATGTGTGTAAATGTTAAACATTAATGGTGCAAGTTGGTTTTCTTTGCAACGGGCAATAAGAACACCTAAAGCTTTGGAGAGCTTCTGTTCAACCGTTTGAAAGCTCCTTGTTTGGGCGGTGATGGCATGATCGTCAGCGTAGATTAAACTC
Organism: Anolis sagrei; assembly: GCF_037176765.1. Classification (NCBI taxonomy): domain Eukaryota; kingdom Metazoa; phylum Chordata; class Lepidosauria; order Squamata; family Anolidae; genus Anolis; species Anolis sagrei. Next base: position 7,145,129 of record NC_090033.1, read on the forward strand.
TCTATCCCTTCTGACAGTGGCTGGTCATTTGTGCAAATGTTAAACATTGATGATGTAAGCTGGTTTTCTCTGTAATAGGCAGTAAGAGCTTCAGAGAGCTTCTGGTCAACCATTTCAAAGCTCTCCGCTTGGGTGGTGATGGCAGGATTGTCAGCGTATATGAAACTCTCTGTCCCTTCTGGCAGTGGAGGATCATTTGTGCAAATGTTAAACATGGATGGAGCGAGCTTGTTTCCCCTGTAATAGGAGGTAAGAGCACCTAAAGCTCCAGAGAACTTCTGTTCAACTGTTTCAATGCTTGGGCGGTGATGGCATGATCATCAGCGTAGAGGAAACCCTCTGTCCCTTCTGGGAGTGGCTGATCATTTATGTAAATGTTAAACATTGATGGAGCAATCTGTTTCCCCCTGTAATAGGCGGTAAGAGCACGTAAAGCTCCAGAGAACTTCTGTTCAACTATTTCAACGCTCTCTTCTTGGGTGGTGATGGCAGGATTGTCAGCGTAGATGAAACTCTCTATCCCTTCAGGCAGTGGTTGATCATTTGTGTTTGGTGCAAGCTGGTTTATCTGTAACAGGCCCTAAAAGTGCCTAAAGCTTTGGAGAGCTTGTGTTCAACCGTTTCAAAGCTCCCTGCTTGAGCGGTGATGGCATGATCGTCAGCATAGATGAAACTCTTTAACCCTTCTGGCAGTGGCTGGCCATGTGTGTAAATATTAAACATTAATGGTGCAAGTTAGTTTTCTTTGTAATGGGCAATAAGAACACCTAAAGCTTTGGAGAGCTTCTGTTCAGCTGTTTGAAAGCTCCCTTCTTGGGTGGTGATGGCATGATCGTCAGCGTAGATGAAACTCTCTATCCCTTCTGGCAGTGGATGGTTATTTGTGTAAATGGCAAAAACACTGATAGGAGCAAGCACGCTCCCCTGAGGTAGGTCATTCTTCTGTCTTCACCATCTGTTTCTCTGACCCTGGAATTCAACAAAAAAGCTCCTGTTTTGTAACAGAAGCAGGTGAGATGGTGATGATCATCAGCGTAGATGAAACTCTCTCTCCCTTCTGGCAGTGGCTGCTCGTTTGTGTAAATGGACGACATAAGGCCTGGTGTTGACAATATTTTTAAATGAAGGTTGGTTGCTGCAATGTGGATTGCGTTCGGAGTGGTAATAGGGCCAGGCTAGATGGCCTTTGGGGTGCCCTTTGCCCTCCGAGCGACTTGGTCCATACCCTTTTGGGAGGGAGGACTGGGCTGGGGAGCGAAGGGGTTATTTTGCTTGTTCCTTGGCCCGACTGCTGCCTTTCTGGAGGGAGCTGACTGGAAGCGTGTTTTCCTGCTCCCTGAACAGATTTAAAGTCGTGCCTTGGAAGAGCCTTGGCAGAGCGCCCAAAGCGAGCGAGCAAGAACGAGGCAGGCGGAGGGGGAGAGGGAAGCGAGAGGGAAAGGCCAGATTCC